>NW_008626960.1:0-26616 GCF_000691845.1 Merops nubicus | reverse complement strand
AGGGGGAAATAGATTTCTCTGTCAAAAGTCGTCACGTGAAAATTTTCAACCGGCGGCTCCAGAGTGACAGCTGTGTCCCGCTCTATTTACATGCCTTTTTATTCATTTTGGCAACCATGTGCTTTGCTTTATCAGTCTGCAAATGTGCTCCTATTAAAAAAAAAAAAATACCCTCAGCTTCTCAACGTTTGATGTGTGTTTTATTAATTCCCTCGGCCCCATTCATTTGCTAGGCACTCTTCTTCTTTGATCTGTTGGTAATGGTGTTCATTTAGGAGAGGTATTCATCTGAGCAGGCTTCAATAGTCTATCAAGGAATTTGAATAAACATAATTATGGTTTATTTTCTAACATGGAGTCGCTGAGGGCTTTAGAAGTAGAGAAGCATGGGAAAAATTGAATTTCTGAGCTTCCTTCAGTAGGACAATGTTACTGTGCAGTAAATAAATCTGGATTTGCTAGTGAAATGTCCACAATAGCGACAATTAGGCCTCTGCTGACTTTACTTTGGAATTAAAAATACATTTTTCAAGGGACCTTTCGATATGACAGTTTTTGTTGCCGAGGTGCTGGCTTTGTTGATGATGGGGTTTGTGTGAACTCTGTCTTTCCTGAGCGGAAAACTGAGGCAGCCACATAAGATGTATTTAAAACACAACCGGTGTTAAGCAGGCAACAGGTTTATGGCAAATGAAATGCTCCCTTTTATTAATAGCAGTGAAGAAACACAAACAAAAATAAGCAAAAATAATTTCAATACTTTTAGGGCGGTTGGTCTGGTTTTATAATTTTTAACAACATTCCCCCCCAGGGGACTTGGTTGCAGAGGAGGAACGGCGAGGTGAGGTAGTGCCACGTTCTCTCCCAGCTCTGCCTAGCCCAAGGGGAGCGTGCTGGGGGCTTCTCTGGTGCCCAGGGCTCTGACCCGAGTCCTCCCTGCCCCAGGAGCAGTGCGGGGGGGCTACAGTGCTTGCACCAGCACCTTGGGATAACATTTTTGGTGGCAACAAGAGCCTGAATGACTTGGTTAACAAGCACTGTACTATACTAATTAGGTACTGACTAACACAGTGCAAAGGATTAATTTTTCTCTCCCCCTTCCCCCCACCCTGCTCTTACACTTTTCTTATCCTTCCTTTTTTTCCTCCTCCATCTCTTCCAGTCTGTGTGAAGTGCTTGTACACTCTTTTATTTCTGCTCCTGAAACTACATTAGGCCATTCCCTTTTTTGTGTTAGTTCACTCTTTTCTCTTTGCATTATACATCAGCTTTGTTGGAACAGCCATGCAAACAGAACCTCCCAGGGCCATTCAGTACTCATCTCATGAAGCAGAAATAGTATTTCACATTTTAGGTGGGGTCCCAAATGTGCTAAGCAGTTAAAACTCTCTACGAGTCCCTTTCTGCACAACTCACATCCAAAAATTGGTATTTTGGTGCATCCAGTGCTGGCAGCACCAGACCCTTAAAACCAGATCACCCTCATCTCTCTGCTGCAGTATTTATGGCACCAGTGGGGTGAATTCACCCGCATTTCAAGGCAGAATGCATTCGTCTCTACTTTTTCCTGGTTTTTGTTCACCAAAAAAAAGCACATTAGCAGACCCATGTTAGTAACTGCTTCCTGCTGCTGTTGTTCAGTGTTGTGTAGCTACGACGGCTGGCCAACAGGCTGTAAATCTTGCCTTATGTTTTGTAACAAAGGAAAAAATAGAATGATTTGTGTTGACTTTTGGTCGTGGTGTATCATTATTGATCTGAGGGGGGGCGGTGGAGGAGAGCGCCGAGTGTGCGTTGCCTGCCGTTGCCCGGGAAGGCGGTGGTAGCTCGCAGTCAGTAGAGGGCAATAGAGAAATACAGTTTGTGATACCTAAAGGATTTGAAGCACTGATTATGTGTTTACAGTAAAGAAAAAGAAGAAAAGAAGAGCCAGGAGGATAGGTTGTTCAGTTTACTACTGGAGACCTGACTGTGACAGACCACCAAGAAACCAAAATTTTCGAACAGAGCAAAGAAGACCTTGTGCAGCATCTGCGAGTCCCTCCTTTTCCCCTCAGAGTTACGTAGGATAAGTTAGCCAGAACTTATCAATGACTGTGTGTTCCATGGATCCGGGAATGGACCGGGAGATGCGGGAGGGTGCTCTCCGGGAGGAACGGCAGAGGAGGCATCTGGAAGATCCTGCAGGTGACCGGGGTGAGCAAACTCATGGCTTCTCTTTCAGGTGAGATAATAGGTGTTCAGTCAGCCGTGTAAAAGTCACGAGCAAACTGAGTGAGTGAAATTGTATGAGAATTTTGCTTTTTCAGGCATGCTGGTGCAAGGATAATTTTATCGGGGAGGGGAGGATAGTGATGCTACAAGTATAAGCATTTCTAGGCATATGTTGGAGACATGTTAAAACTGGTGACTTGGTTTATGTGTAGCATTTTATATAAGAAACAGGATTATCATTTTACAAGCTTTATGTGCTACAGTTCCTCAACTCCAGTTTACAGAGAAATATATAAAGATGTGACTGTTCTTGTTCCTTTTACAGGGTTTTTTTGATAAGCTTTTGGACTTGGGGGTTTGGAGAAATTTGTTACGAGATTTTGAATGCATGGTGGGAATTCCCTCAGGTTCTTCAAAGGCTTTATTATCAGAAAGATACTGAGAAGTGGTAACAAATAATATAGCCATAACATAAGGAATTAAGGCACAGAAATCAAGGGGCTGACAGAGGGTTGGGAAAGCAGGGAAAAAAAAAACCAATAGACTAAGTTAGGAAATAAGCATATGAAACACATTTCTATTGCCAAGATCTCAGCTGGTGTCACCATAACACTTGGGAAATAGCCTCAGCATGCTGGGAACCGCTAAAGCAGTACAGATTATTAGAGGATAAACTTCCACTTCAGCTGCCACTGCCACCAGAAGTGACCAATAAGAAACGTCTCGGAAATGAAAGATGAAGAATTGAAGCATTGACATTCTGGGGATACCACAGAGCAAGTGCAAGGGTATCTGGAGGTCGTTCAGACAGTACCCATCTGAAGCAAGGCAGGCTGATAAAAGGAATAAATAATATTCTAAAAAATACCATCAGCTTTGAAAAGCTAGTTAAAGGAAAAGTTATCTAGTGCTCTGCCTGAGCCTGGATTTATTTTGTAAGTGGTATGATAAGTAACACTATGGCACAGTGATTTATCTGTGCTTTGAGTGCCAAAATATGTAAGAGATGAATATGATGATTGTTTGTTTATACATTGTTTACAACACAGCTTCCTGGCAGTGTGTACCTGAGGGAAGTGAAAGAAAACATACATAAAGCAAGTCATTATTTTCCACAGGTTGGCAACATCCATCTGACCAGGAAGGGAGTCATTGAGTATGAGAATCCCACTGATCTTGAATGCTACAAGTTCCAGTTCCAGCCTCCAATTTTTTATTCCTTTCATTCCATTTCCAGTGCTCTAGATCTTGTATATCCACAAATCCATTCTCTCAAAAGATAACAGGAATTAAATAGGGTATTGAACAAGAACCTCAGAGAGAAATATAGCTGCAGTTGACAGAAATCCATACCTGTGTACCAACTCTTCTTTACAGTCTTCTCTGGAAGAAACTATTATTTCTTTATCTAAAATGTGAACCTCCAGGGCAGTAAACATCCTCTCATAGCTGATATGTATATTTCAGTGAAGTTAGCATGATGCTTGTTGCTGTTTGCTGAAGAGTTTTCTCAGGGGTCATGTCTCTACAGATGTAATCAAAGGGATTTTTGTAGTGGGGAGCTACACAGGTCAGCGGCTGGGGCTGAGAAATGGGAGTTGCTGCTTGCCTAGGTCCAGGCTTTGCTTTGCCCTAGTCTGACTCTGTGGTACATTAGGCCTTTTTATGATCAGCTTATGAAGTGGCCAGCCTGGCATCTTGCCCACGCTAAGGGCTAGGCCTCGAATGGTAGGCTGCAGATGTTCCAGGAGGCCCTCCTTTCATAGAAGTTACGGGAAAGGCCATCCTCTGGTTGCAGTGTCCTTCAGGGTGCAGACAAATACATTCCTGTGCCAGTTTTGGGTATGAATCCTTGTCAGCTTGAGTCATGAGAAACTATTCCTTCATTTTCACTCACAAAACAGTTGTCTAAAAATGTTGAAATCTCAAGCTGAAGTTCCACCTGTGAAAAAGATGGTGCTAATTAATATGTTAATTATCACGTAAACCTCTATGCTTAATGAGACGTGAAATAGCCCCTACTGCTAGGAATATCAATGTGCACAGGAGTTTGTCCCAAGTGCTCAGGGTCATTTATTGCTCTGCTGCAGCATAACCCAGCCTCTTGCAAAATAGAAACATTCTACTTTCTGATGAGTCATCTGAGTTTCACTCAGATCTGGTAAAGTTCCCCCTCCCTGTTCCTCTTGGTTGTATAGTCCAGGCTCTTCCCTAGGGGCCTCGCTTTCCCAGCCGAAAGATGGGGTGGAACCTTCTTCAGCAACTGTTAACCTCTCCTTAATTCACCCGGAGGGGACTGCTAAGGAAGGACAGGGGCATTTCTCTGTCACTGGGGCTGCATGTGCAGCATTCCTGGCCTTTTCTGGAGCGTGGCAGAGCAGTGCTGGCAGCTGAGTCGGAGCTGCCGCGTGCTGTGCTAAATGTCACCTGCATCGGGGCACAAAGGGAACTGGGTCAGCCAAAGGAGGCATCTTCCATGCTGGTCACACTGAGTCAGGAAGAACACAGAAGAGCTATATGTTTCAGGAAAACAATTCTCCCTTTTTTTTTTTCCCTTCTGATGCAAAAAAGGGAAATGTCTTCAATTTTTTGTTTCTTTTTGTTTAAATTATTTTATTTTCCTTTTGATTCTTAGTGAGCTGTTCTAAGGTGGCACTTGGTTTGAGCATGAACTTGGACAAGATGACCTCTAGAGGTTTCTGACCTTACCCTGTAATTTTCAAGACTCATGCTGTTATTTTGGATTCTTCCTGGCTCCAAATTACCTGGGAGAGGCAAAAAAAACCCACAACTGTTATAATTTTGTTTCCCCTGTAAGTTATTATTATAATTTATTTAAATAAAATAAATAACTGTGTCATGGAATAGTTCTTTGCAGTTGGTTGTTTTTTAGGTTTTGTGATCCTGGGTTTTGTAATAAAATGCTTTGGCTGTCGTGTTCAGGCTGCTTAACAAAACTGCTGTTAAGCAGAAATTTAGTCAGCTGAGGGCTAAACCCTTTGAGGGCTGTACTCCCCACTGCAGCCAGAAAGTGGCTTCTCACACTAGTTTGTAGAGAGTCTGAGAACCTGGCATCATTCCTGATTCTTCCAGTTTTATGCTTGGTGAGTCAGATGGCAAGAAGGGGTGAAATACTTATTGATAAAGTATCAGAAATAATATGAACTTGAAAGATTCATATCAGTCTTTCAGTAATCAATTTTGGATAAATTAATTCAAAATCAAACTCTTTGCCCAGCTGACACCTATTCATCAACCTTGCTTAGACTGAGATCTTCAAAGCCATTTAGAATAGTTAAATAACATCTTCCATTAGCTTTGATGCTAAAGCCTGATAAGTGTGCAGAAGATCTGAATCTTTAGAGGTGATGGTGATGGATATCATTTAGACAGGAGAGAGGTAACAGAGCCAGAATGATGCTCAGAGTGAACTTCAAGCCAGAGCTTCAGTCAGAAATGGGTGGGTGGTGCAGCCAGTACTCTTTATCTGCATCAGAACTGCTGCTGGGGCACAGTGGGGCACTGCATGTTGTACCTGCTTTGGGAAGAGACTGCTTGAGTCGTCATTACTGCCCAAACTTACTCCTCTTTTAAAGGAAAAACTGGAATGGAGAGGATATAACTACTTCGTAACTCTGTAGCAGCTACAGTGAAGAGGAAAAACTCCACATGACAGTAATTTGACTGCAGTACTATTGCTTTGACTAGTGGTAGAAAACAGGAAACTTCTTCCGTGAGGGTTGTATTATAGCTGCATAATTCTCCAGTACTGACAGGAGCTAGCCTTGCTAAAGTTGGCGTGTATGCAAGGCCTTCCGCTTTCTGTGCTCCTCAGAGATTTTGTACCGAAAACAAAACAGCAAGAGGTAGATGATTTAACAGAATATTTTTTTCTAAACCCCCAGGGGTTCTGCTTAAGCATCCCCAGCTAGAAAATGCTCAAAGTAGTAATATGCACATATGTTATACAAACATGAGCAGAGTTGTCCTTAACGTGCTATGTATTTGAAGTGTGCAGAGTGGCTGATGCCATCTCCAAACTTTTTCCAAAAGGCCCATAGCCATATGTTTTTTATGTGTTCTTTTAATTATTATTAGCTAATGCTAACGTTAGTGTTCATGGATAGTCTACATCTGTCTCCTGAAAGGTCGTTTTGGACCTCAGTGAGCATGAACTTGGACAAGATGACCTCTAGAGGTTTCTGACCTTACCCTGTAATTTTCAAGACTCATGCTGTTATTTTGGATTCTTCCTGACTCCAGGAAGATTCTTCCTGACTGAAAGACTTGTTTTCCCTCTTCAGAAAAGTAATTTTAAAATGTTCAGGCTGATGTCCTGGCAGACAACAAAGTGTGTCGGTTCATAATTCTCCCCCTCTGCTCTGGTGAGACCCCACCTGGAGTACTGCATCCAGTTCTGGAGCCCCCATTACAAGAGGGACGTGGACCTGCTGGAGCGTGTCCAGAGAAGGGCCACGAGAATGATCCGAGGGCTGGAGCAGCTCTCCTAGGAGGACAGACTGAGAGAGTTGGGGCTGTTCAGTCTGGAGAAGAGAAGGCTCCGAGGTGACCTTATTGTGGCCTTCCAGTATCTTAGGGGGGCCTACAAGAAAGCTGGGGAGGGACTTTTTAGGATATCGAGTAACGACAGGACATGGGGGAATGGGGCAAAGCTGGAAGTGGGCAGATTCAGGCTGGATGTGAGGAAGAAGTTCTTCCCCATGTGAGTGGTAAGACCCTGGAATGGGTTGCCCAGGGAGGCGGTTGAGGCCCCATCCCTGGGGGTCTTTAAGGCCAGGCTGGATGAGGCTCTGGGCAGCCTGATGTAGTGGGAGGTGTCCCTGCTCATGGCAGAGGGGTTGGAACTGGGTGATCCTTGTGGTCCCTTCCAGCCCTGACAGATTCTGATCTGTTTTAGCAGAGGACTTTAGAGCCCTAATGGCTCAATGGTTGGACTTGATGATCTTAAAGGTCCCTTCCAACCTAAAGGATTCTATGATTCTATAATCAGTTTGTGCAAATGCAACTTTTTTTTTTTTCTTTTCTGTGCACTTGAACAATGTTTTCCTGATGAAACTATTTGTGGGCTTTTTTTTATTATTTATTTATTTTTAATTCACCTTTCCACCTAAGCTAGTCTGAGATTTCTGCATCCCTTAGCACTGTTTGGAAAAAAAGATCTGGTTATCATAAGAGCATGACTGGAAGATGAGACAGTGGAGGAGTCAATTAGATCACCTACCTATGAAGGACTAAAGGTCCAGATAAAGATATGCTGGCAGGTCTGTGAAGAGCTTGTCACAGTTGTTACTGACTCTGCTTCTGTTTCATTTGCTCTGCTGGTTAATCATTTGCTTGAGTGCTCAGGTACCATGGTGATGGACGCAAACCCACTGCCACAGACCCAGTGTGCCACATATTCATTGAAACATTTTCTAAAGGAAAGTCCAAATAAATACAACTTTTGAAAATTCTTAGCATAGTTAACATTGCAGTTTACTTTCTTCTCTAACAATACAAATTAGCATGGTAGGATATAGGCTTCTTCTTCCCATTTTAGGTTTCTCGTTCTGCTGTTGATATCCACAGCTTTCTCATGAAAACAGAAGTGGTTTGAAAGGCTTCAGACTTCTTCCATATGTTGAGTATAGCACATTTGTGCATTGGCATTTCTGTGCAGCTATTGAGATGTCTGTTCCGTTGTCATCAATATTAAAATCAGAGAAAGGGCCTTGGAATAAGAGCCAAATGTGTCTTTGGTCTGTTAAGCACCAAGAGTTTGCTGATGTGACCTTTGTGAATTAGTGGTATAAAGAGCAATTTTGAAAGTCTTGGCTGGCAAGGAACTGCTGGAATGCCAGTTGGCAGGCAAGCTAGTCTTCCTTCTTCCTCAGACATGAAGCTGTCTGCCTGAATAGCTCCAGTGCAGCCATCTCTTCTGCAGCGTCATGTTTTGAGGTCTGATCCTCACACAGACCTTGGTTGCTGTTGATACTTTTGATAATGCAGTGCTATGTATATCTTTGAATATTTATGGTGGTCTCCACTGGAAAGTCAGCACTGAGCAAGTTTCCCACAGAGGGCATTACTGTACTCCCATCCCTCCAAGATAACTGCAGAGTACATAGAAGCAAATGTTACCTCTTCATCACAAGTACCTGATGAGTTTTGTCCTGGTTTTGGTATCTTGAATTTCTCCATGAAGCTGTGCTCGGAACACTGGTGCTGGACCAGGTGGAACTAGCATTTTGGGAGTCTGAGCCCCCAGCATGTGACGTGCCCAGGAGACAAGCTACACCACGGAGGAGGGAATCGGGTAAAGCCAAGTGTCAGGAATGCATCCTCTGACACTGGATAACCATTCCTCAGACTCCACTGATCATAAAAGCTTGCTTTAACTTTTGTTGCTGCCCTCAGGAAATGGAAAATACATCCTTGCTCTCTTATGTTTCCTTTACATGATAAAAAAGTACGAAATATTTTTTTCAGGATGATCTTGCCATCTGCTCTGACAGCAATTAGCTCACCGATTGGTGTGGGCCAAACTCCATTAATAAATGGTAAAAGCAGGTGGAAAAGCTCAAAGCTCAGTGATGCAGAGATGCTGTTTTTCTCCCTGGTATGAGGTAGAAAGGGCCTGTGATGCATTACTTGCCAGAAGCTGGAGACAGGAGTAGGGTGGGGACAAAGCAACACCATTTGAATCTCCCATGTTACTGATACCAAAAAAAAAAAAAAAAAGTATAGTAAAGACACCAAATAGAGTCATCCTGTTAACATTTCTGAGAAAAAAGTGAGTGAGATTTGTGGGACTTGTGGGGCAAGACAGTGGTCTCCTCCCTAGCCTGCTTCTTTTAAGATCTGGGCAGATGTTGTTGCAGGGTTGATGAGAGAGAAGCCAGAACGTACCCCTTAAAGGATTTAAATTTAGAAGGCATTTGAACTGGGATACCCTCCTCTCTATCGTTCGACAGTATGGGACTTTCAACCATGGCACCTTCCAGTCCTTGAACTCTCTAGGATTCACAGATCTTTGTAAAACAGCCAGATACAGCAGCTCTGTTTGGGTGTTTCTCTGGGGAGAAAGAACAGCCCTGAGGCAAGTGGAGAGCAAGCACTGCTTGCCTCCTGTGCCTCTCCTGACCCCAGGAGCCAGTGCAGGTACAGCCACATTCCTCACCCAGGTGGAAGTTGGGCCAGACTGCAGAGTAAGGCACCAAACAGGGTGCAGACAGCTATTATGGGGCATCAGAGTAAGACCCTAACAGTCACGGTACCTGATTGCAAAACTGGGCTGTGGCATCAGAATCTAGACTGCTACAATTGAGATGGCAAACATCTACAGTGCAGAGTCTGCGAGCTGTCCTGTAAAGTGCTTTTGTTTCTGCGATGTTGCCAGTCACAGGGGCAACCCTTCCTGCCAACCATTTCATTTTATTTAACCTGCAGTAATTTCTTCAACGTTTGTTTGCATTAAATCTGAGGGGTATTCATGGCATTCACAGGTGTGGTTCAGTTAACTCTCTCATCCTTTCCTTCCCAATGGTGTTCCATCTTTGAAAACCAGCCTAGGAACACGTGCAAGTTGAGCATGGATAGAGGCATCTCTTGCCAGCAGCTCTGTGCGCTTGGTTTTTCCATGGACTATTTTCTGGAACTTGGCAAGCCTTTGGAATCTTTCCTGGATGAGCAGTTCTGGATTATTCACTAATTTTTTGTGAACTGAAGTGAAAATAAACATGAGCTTACAACTCTGAGCTCAAACTCAAAACCAGGCTTTCCCAATGTGAGTCTAGAATGGAGGTTTTTAGTTGGCCCTTTATGGATTCCAGCAACAGAATTAGGTTTTGAATTTGAATGGCAACTCATGTAAATACACTGGCTTAGTGCTTGCAGTATGTTTACAGCCTGCTTTTCATTTCTAACTAGTGACGTTTTCCTTTCTGGCTATAGTGGGAGAAGCTGGGGACTTTACCATTGGTGTTTGGTTTGGTACCTTATGATGGTAACAAAAGCAGCAGATGTAGAAGATAAATGCTGAGATAGGAGGGTCAGAAATGAGTCTATTTCTAAACAATCTTAATGTCTGTTGGAATGGGCAGAGAAAAAGTTTATGTAGGTTGCACAACTGCAGCCATTGACTCTTCACTTTCAGAGAAACAGATCTGTCATTTTCTGTCCTCTAACACTTGGTAATTTTGTTTTAAAACACTAGGCCCAAATCCAAACAGATTGAAGTTTTACAAGCATCTCGTTAACAACAAGTATTGTTATGCCTGGAATTGAAAGTATGTAAGGAAAGGAAAGCAATCACCTGGGCTAGTGCTGACAGGGTTAATGAAGAATCAGGGAGAGAAAGAAAAAGGCCACTAGAGTTGTGTTTAATTTTTCAGTCTCTTTGCTGTCTGCTAGTCCTTTACACATGTGGTAAAAATTTCATTTAAAAAATTAAAAATATATTTTAAAGAGCATGCAATACTAACTTTGGAAAATGGCAGCTCTATTTTCTGACACAATATTACATGTGTGACTAAGGGAAAACTTGGTTATTTCAGTGGATTGCTGCAGAACTAGATGTGAATCTCACTGTATCCATTCTCACTTTAACAGATTGACTTGGAAACCTTCAGTTTCAAAGAAGGTAAGGGTGTCAGAGTGAGTTCATATAGAACAGATGGGTTTTCTGGAAAAAGCCTCCAATTTGATAAACCTTCAGAAAATTTTCACATGACTGGCAGGAGACAAAATACTTTTGTTGTGAATGTTTGCTGGTCCCACTGAAGTTCATGCTACTTTGGGAATTGACTTTGACTGAGATTAAAACTTTGGTTATAGACTGGTGTGAGGAGTGAAGGTGAAGACACTGATCATTAAAGCTGTGTCAGCTTCTCAGTAATGAACCGATGTTCCTTTTGGCTTATGTTCAATGTTCTTTAAATGACCCTTTATTTACATTACCTGTTTCTCAGCTGTTCTTATGGGAGTATTAACTGGTGTCTTGTTTGTGGAGCCACCATAGAAACAAGCAGGAAAAAAAAAAAAAAAACACAAAAAAAACCCCAACCAAACAAACAACAAAAAAACCTCACAGAAAATACTGATTTAAGTTGGGTGGCTGCTGTTGAATGTATTTGTCCTTCACTCTTGCAGCTGCAGAACATACTGATACTGGCATTGCAGGTGGATAGTCCAGCAGCTCCCTTTTGGACCGTTGCCAGTCTGACTTCACAGATTAGCCAACAACTGCCTCCTGAATTGTGCTTACACCTGTTTCCTCTTCTTCTGGAATAAATGGTTTTGTCTGAAAAGAGCATTGACAAAGACCAAAGTTGCACACCCAGCCTGGCCCACTGATATAAAGGAAATCACATTTTCTTGATGCTTGTAGAATGAAAGCAGCAGCTGTTACCATGGAAATAGTCAATTTATGAAAGAAGAAGTTTGGAGGAGGCTGAACATCACCACTAATCTAAGAGACTGCAGTCGAGACAAAAGGTTAAAGTTGGAGATGTGCTAATTAGGAGATAGCTGTGTTTCTGATCATATGGAGATGGATACAAAGGAAATCTATTTGATAAAAATTCTGTTGTCCTGGCTAATCCCTTGAACCTATTATTTTGGATACACATCATGGATTAGATTCTGCCTAGAATAGATCCGCTTTGATTTGTGTTCAAATAGGTGTAAACTTAATGGGTATAAATAGGCACTATGTCCTGGAAAGCTTCTTTCAAATACTTAATGAAAATGTATTTTAAGAGTTATTTTTTCACATTCACTTTTTGGAGACATTTTACTGGGTTTTGGGTTGTATTTTGCAAGTGCCGATGTCCTCCCTGTCCTTTCCTGTCTGCTCAACACATTTTCTGTGGTGCAGAAATTACTGTTTCTTCAGATTTCTCCTTACAAATGTTATCAGCAAATAGAGCAGAGGCTTTGTTACTTCCACTGTGCTTCCTCTGCTGATTGACTGTGCCAAGACAAAGTGAATAATACAGTAAAGTCATCATCTGGAAACAGGAATGCTTGGGCTAGATTCTCTCTGCTCACACAAAGTGCCAAATCTTCACTCTCTTCAGGAGAGATGTATCTCTCCACAAGTTCTGAAAATACAGCAACCTATAATTTCTGTTAAATTTCTCAGCTTTAGAGCAATGAAAACCCACCTGAGCAGCTGATAACAATTTTAAAACAATTCCACAGTTTGCCCTGGATTATTTCGCAAAAGACTTAATTATTCTTAATCAAAGCTCCTGATGATTGTGTGAGCTTTAACTATTCAAATAATCTTGGGCCCTACATTCTTTTCTTTATTTATTTTCACTTACAACTAGCCTGCATTATCACAAAAGCCTTTATCTGTATAATTAGTTTTACATGGATTTTGTAATGAGGACTGTATGTGAAAAGTGGAACAGTAAATGATGTAGGATACGTCCCCCAGAATGCAGCCAGTGACATCAAGGTCGTAAAAATATCACCACTGCACTGTTCATGAAAATGCTAAAGGGCATTCTGTGACCAGGGGACACAAGCAGTGGGTCTGGGCAATTGTAAAGGGCCTATAGCATGTGATGCTTCCAACTGTATCCCAACTTGAAGGCTGTAATTTTGTCCTAACTTTTCTGTGTGGAGGACTATTGAGAAACTCATAGGCTTATTGCTAGGTCCCTTCTTCACAACGTAGATAAGCAGCTGGCATGTGTTGCCTTTTTTTCCCCTTCATGGTATTGTTGTTCTTTAACTTAAATAACACATCTTCCACCTGGAGGCATCTTGCTTAAGGCATTTCTAGGCAGCAGTTATATCCTTACTTAGGTCTTTTATTGCTACACTAAACAACTTGGCTCTTGTAGTATCTTTGGATGGGGGATCTCCACTCATTTTAGACTCTATTCTCTGCGCTTTTCCCCATCTGAGTTTATCTTTCTTGAATGTGTATAGGATTTCAGGTGATGCACAATGCACACTTTGGACATGATCACTGATGTCTCTCAGGTGCTACTGAAAATCTCGGTCCTCATGTCCTGCAGTTTCGGTTGCCTTTTTCCTCACACTACCTGTTTAGTCATTCTCTCATTGGCAACTACAGTCCTTCTTTGTCTCTACCTCGTCATCTCCCAGGTTACATTTGAATTTTCTGCACGTGCCCTTGCTGCTTACACCATTTCTGTGGCTCCCATCTTCAAGCTGTTGTATTTCTGTATTGACCGTACAAGAATGTGCAGGTTCTTTTCTACGTGGGTCACAATGATCAAGAGTTATGAAAGGACACCTGAAGCCATAGGATGGATCCTGAAAACACTCACGGCTAGTCTCTGTTGATTTGATACATCCCTTCTTAATGCCATTTACCTGTTACTACTTCTTCTTTAGCTGTTTTTTAACGACCAAAAATGTCATGTCCTTAGTCCTCAGATTCCTTAACAATGTATGACATTGTGTCAAATGCATTCCTAAAGTCCTGCATGATGAGAGCTATTACACTTAATCTGTTCAGAAAATCACTTACCTCATCTAAGAAAACTATACAGATAGTTTGTATCATGTCCCTTTGGTAAATTGCTGCTGCATTTTATCCCATTTTTCATTTATCTCTGTGTCTTTACATATTGTCTCCCTCAAAATTTATTTTGAGGCCTTTCATACTAATCAGGTCAAATGAAATAGCTTGTAATTTCCCAGCTGTCTTCTCCTCTTATTTTTCTTCACATACATTTTTTTTAAGCAAAGGAACGGTATTTACTCTTTTTCAGTTTCACTCCCAACTTGATGGTGCTATTAAAAATACTTGTCACTAGACCAGCAATGCATGTGTCAGAAATCAGAGACAGTGGTTAACCAGACTTCAGGCTTGATGCATTTAACTTTTTGAGTCCAGCTTTTGTGTTAGCTGTGGTATCTTCAGTTCGCATACCCACAGTCTCGTTATTAACCCTGTCTTTGTCTCTAAATTCAACTTAAAACTTCTGACTAAAAACTAGCAAAATACTTATCCCTGACCTTTCCTTGTGTTGTGCTTGGTTTCTACTCCATCCTTCCTCCACAGTGGCACAGCATTTTTCCTTGTCTTTTCTAATTTATACTACCAAAGAGCATTTTATTATTTTGTTTTCATATTCTTTGCAAGATATAACTCAGTCAGGTTCTTGGCAGGTCAGACTTTATCTTTGTACTTCCTGATTTCTCAGATGTTTTTGGTTAGCAGACAGTACCTTTGGCATTCTGTGTGGACTCTGCCTGTTTCCAGCACCTTCTTTTTGACATGGTTATTCATTCAGATTAGACCTGGGGTCTCTTCTTACAGGGTCCTGGTAGTTGCTGGCTTTGACTTTGTAAAAGCTATTTGCTCAATTTACTGTCCTTTTTCTGTACTACAGAGTGGACATAACATGAGAACGCTTAAAAGCTATATTCATTGTCCTCTTACAATGCTTTACTAAATGCAGTTTTTAAGTTCCTGTTCCTTTGTTTTCTCTTACATGAATGATCCTACTCATGTCATAATCAAAGCAATGAAGATTTTTTTGTGTGAAAAAAGGGTTCCAGATCAGGATCTAGATTCTTTAAAGTACTTCCATCAGGTGCAGCATTTTTAGCTTTTTTAGCTGAAAAAGACTGTTGAAGATATACACATGCAGTAGCAAAAGAAGTGCAGAAGTTTTGGAAGATGGAACTGCTTGGAAACTGAAGGATGCAGGGATTTGTCCAGGTGCCCAGGAATTCTGTAATAGCATTTTTTGCCACTTGACTCGGGTTTTATTTCTGTCTTTTTAAGTATTATTTAGATTTTCTGTTGGCACTCTGGTGGTTTGCAAATGTACAAGTATTTTCCTGAGTGCTTCAGGAAAATGGTCTTTCACAGAACTAAACTGGTGCGTGAAAAAAGTTCCTTGATAACTACTTATTACGTGGATTTTTGTCAGGTCTCAAGCTACGTCTTGACTGTGCTGCATTAACCCTGGAAAAGCATTTAGAAGCCCCAAAAAGCTTGCAACTGAAATACATAAAATACATTCTGGGCCAAAGGAAACAAATATTTTTTTACAGTCACTGTGAAATTTGGGAAATAAGCTAGTGTCACTCATCTAGGGCATGGCCAGTAGCTGAAGAGAGTCTCCTTGACTTCTTAATTTCTCTCATTTGCAGGAAGGTTTTTCTTACTTTCATCCACTACATCATTAATAATAGTAGAAATTTTGGATAGGATACTGGGAATGAAAAGAGACAACATTTTCTTTATTTTCCTGCTGTTTCACTTATTTTAATAATCTGACGCTGTGTGACAAGTAGTAGTAGGTAGAAAGAGAAAGCATGGTATGTTCTCTACTGGTGCCATTTGTGTTTTTTAGCCAACCCAGAAGGTGAGTCTATATTAACTATTAAGCTGTTGCAGGGAGAAGGCAGCAGATGGATCAAAACCTGATTCGGCTGTTAATTTACAGATTTTGAGCAATAGGCATGAAATGACTGAACAAAGAAGTGGATGACAGTGCAGAAAATATTTTTTGGTATATAAAAAGCTTCCTTTCAGTTTGAGCCTATTCTTAAGTAATATTACGCACAATTCTGAGAAGATATTAGAAAGTCTCAATACATTTAGATTTTCAGATTAGCTGGTAAGCTGCACAAATGTGACCTGAATTATGACTCTCCTGTGGTTTCTGCTTATAAATCTTTCTTCCACTACAAATAAATTATGAAATACATTTAAAATAATGAGTAAATGAAAAAAAGATTTTTTAATTTTTTTTTTTTTTTTTTTACATCTAATAGACACAGCTACTTTGGATAATGCCATCTTTTTGCTGTGGGAATGAAAAAAAAAAAGCCCTCCACATCTCTTCTGTGTACAAATATGTCCATTTTCTTCATCAGCATCTCAATGAATTGAAGTGTGACCAATAAAACCTATCTGGAATGTCACTCCTCTGTGTGTGTCAGGAAGATTCAGGAGAGATTAGCAAGGAATCTGTGTGTGATTCAGTACATAGTGATGTGTCAGCTTCACAGCAAGACAGGATCCTGGGTCATAGGAAAGAAAAGGAAAGTTTTATTTTGAACAGTATCATCTCATGGGCATACAATGCTATTACTTCCTTCTCTGGCAGTGAAACTACGTATTGTATTTACCAAAAACACAGCAACAAATCTCATAGAAGTGTTCACTTGAAGTTATACTGAGGAATTTCAAAGAATTTCTGATCAAGATGGTACTTGGCCTATGAATACCTACAGAATTGTCAGGTACCAGCACAGTGTTATGAAGAGCACTACAAGAGGGTTTCTGCTGCCACTCACCCAACAAAACTTGTGCTCAGTAGTTCATCTCAACAAAAATCCGAATAATTTTACCACTGGTAATGTTTTTTCCCCAGTCCCTGTTCTAAAGGAACTACTGGCTTTCTGAGCAAGATTTTCAAAAAACAGGAGCTTAGCCTTAGGCTTTTCACTCCTGCATGAACTTTTCAGGAAAACAATTCTACTACATCAAGGATGCTCCCTCTGTTAACAGTCTGTTAGAGTGGTGGGTGTTGATTTAAAATCCAGATAGACAAAAATAACTGGTTTAATTTTCATATACGTAAAATGTACAGGTCATTAATTGAAAACAAAACAAAATGAAATATGTAATTTCTCTTAATGCTTATTTGTTAAAAATAATGCATATTTTTTACTTGGCTTATATGGCTATGTTGAGTTTTCTTAGCTGTGGAGAAAGAGCAACAATACAAATAATGTGGCATAGGTATTTACTCAGCAGTCTGTCCAAACAAACTGACCTGATTAAGGTGAAAATTTTTCATTGCAGCAGTTTTCTACTGCTACACTAGGAGATTTGTAGTGAAAGACATGTTCTTTTTGCAGGTTTATTTTAATAAAAAACAAAACCACCTCTAACCCCAAATATTCAACCACAAAATCTCATTATTTTTAATTCCAAAAAGGCTCCATAATACCTTCCCAGTATTACAATTTAGATGCTTCTTGCTCCTGTTCTACTTAACAGCATGTTTTCCTGACTCGACCTAATCTTCCATGACGTGCCACTATCTCTGCTTTATGTCTGTGGACACAGCCTGTTCTCTGATGAACTGAGGGAAATACAGTCTAATAATGTAGCTACACAAGGGAATGAGAATATGAGTCACTCAAACTTTAATATCTGTGGGGGCCAGAAGCTTGTATTTAAAGCTTCTCTGGAAAATTGAATTCTTCTCTGCAAAGGGAAAAAACACAAATATTTTTAATTACCTCTGGATACTTTGTTCCTGTGTACTGTTGAATACATACAATGACATCAAGTACATTTAGTTCACAGGAAATGAGGTTAAAATGTGAGCCGTGCAGAAAGCTAGCGATGCGCGTGAAAGGCTCAGTTTGAATTTAGGTACAAATGACTTCATCTGATAGGAGGAAGAGAAGGATGATGGTGAGTTAAGAGCATGTTGGACTGTTTGTATTCTTCATCCATACTCTGTTCATGCAGAGAAGGGTTTTTTTGATGGCTCTATTAATCCTTTCTCTCAGTTTGTAGCGTTTGAGACAAAAAGGACTTTTTACGCAAGTGTTGTGCTGCATGTGGCATGGCCCATGCAATGGAGATCTATCTGAGCTACAGTGTCACCTTGACATCAGTTCCTGTCTGTGGCTCTAGGATAGGTTTCTTAAGCATCAAAGAACAAACTGAAGTTGTATTTCAAAGCCTTGAAACCAGCTGCCTTTCTGAAAGGTCTCCAATTTGGATAGAATATTCTCATCTTGGATTGCTTAATAAATATCCTGTTTTCACTTCACTGGCAAAAGATAATCTAAAACCAAAACTTCTCTGTTAACAAATTGTCATTTCCAAGCTGGCTGCAGAGGTCTGTGCAGTCATATCTACTGAGTCACTAAATCTTTATGCCTCCTTCTCTTTTGGAGTACCATTAAGCTTAGAAGCATTAGCCTCTGAAGGGCCAATCAGCATGGCTCAGTTTAAAACATGTAAAAAATGTTGGACGGCAGCTTGTTAAAAACTTCCACATTATGGATTATTCTGATTGACTGGGCATAAATTAGTGCCAGCTCTGTTATTATCTTTAACACAAGTTGAAAAGATACTTATACAATCATAATTGAGCCTTTAGGCTGGGGTCAGCAGAGGTATTTAGTGCATCTGAGTTCTTCCAGTTTTTCTTTTTATTAACCTAAAATTTTTTAGATGGTCTCTCTATTAATTAGGAGTCTAAGTAACTGTTACTCAGTGCAACTACAAGACTACTGAGAAGCTCATTTTCAGAAAGGCGTTTTGCCCACATCTTCATTTGCTTTATCTCAAGTCAGCAGTGTCACTGATTCAAAAGCCTGGATTTACACAGGGTACACCACAGCTCTGCAGTTAACTAATAGCTCTGCAAGAGACTGTTGACTACAAGCCAGCTCTTCAGACCACACAAGTTTGCCAGTAGTTCATGTCCACTCAGAGAGCAAATCACAAGTGTGTGTATACCTATGCCCACCATGACTTCCATCAGGTGACCTCCAGTGCATCCCATTTGTACTGTGGTGTTTCATCTGCTTTAAGATAGTGAATGACCTGTAACTTGAAGAGGGTGTGAAGAAGATGCATGTTTCAGATGACATTGCCCCTGCCAAAGGGGAAGGTGGGGGCAGCCTGTTGAAGACCTCTGCCATAATTCACTTGAGCTTATCCCTTTGGTGAGTACAAGAGCATGGGAGACGGAGGAGAGGGGACGAACAACCCTCCTTTACCCCCTTGTATTTCAGGGGGATTAGTCCCTATCGGGGGGAAAGGAGGGAACAGTCCCGGCCCATAGGAAGAGTGTTTTGCTCTGTGCTTTTTTATGTATCGTGTGAGGGTATGAGCTATGTCTTTCCTCCTGTCCCTTCCATTATACCACGAAGATAGACTTTCCTCTTCTGTAACTAAGTTTTCAGAGCTCAGCAGCAAAGGTGCAGGCCCACGTTCTGCCAGAATATTCCTTGACATTTTGTTAGCCCTGGAGAGAATAGGCCTATCATATCCAAAGGCAGATTTTAGGCCTTTTGTTGAATGCTATGCTCCAGTTAAATAGTTTTGTTGTCTGACCAATTCATATGGAAGAATTACATCTCTGTTTCTCATTTTGTATGCTATAAATATAATTTGAGTGTATTACATTTATTGCGCTTTGAACTTCGAGTATTTCCTGAAATTTCCAGGAAAACTTTAAAAAAGCTGACCAGTAAGTAGAAATGATTTAGCATTTTACTTCTAGTAATGGAGAAAGTCCAAAGAAAAAAATTGATGGCTCACTGAGTGAATTTATAAGGAAGTAAAAATAGGAGTAAAATCATCAGATAAATTATGTCATATAATTTACCCCAGTCTAATTTATGACTTTCAGATTTTGAGCATTTCTTAATTTGATTTACAGGTGATGATCTGCTGCCATACTAAATGCATCTTAGAAAGCGTGAAGAATGCTCAGCCATTTGCTGTGATATCCCCACATAAGGAACCTGTATCATCATCTTCAAGTATCTTCTCTCCTGTTGTAAGTTTTTCAGACATACAGTTTTCTTCGGTGTTAGGAGTTTTAAGAAGAGAGAGTGAGGTGAGTTCTGAGAAGTCCAGCTCTAGTCCTAGATTTTGTTGGCAGCACTGGAAGCTATAGTCAGTAAACCTAGTTGTACTCGTGCCGAACACGTGTAGGTTTGGTAAGGCTGTGGAGTATAGTAAGTACCACAGAACTGAATTACAGGTGTCACTAACTGTAGTTTGCATTTCCTTTATCCAGATGAAGTGGACCACATATGCACATTATGTAAAATTTCTCTACTTGGTTTATTATCTGCAATGAATCTTGCAAATACTGGCATCTGTATTTGAAACTTACAACCTTCAACGTAATGTCAGTCCCTCTAAATATTTCTAAAAAGAGCCTCTCATACAATATTAAAAACAGACAAACAAAAATCCATTAATAATTCTGAGAGCTAACCTTGGGAATGGAGACCTAATTAGTTCTTACTGAGCCTGGCCCAGTGATCATTGAAGTAATTTGGAGTCTTTCCATTAAAGTTAATTGTCTTTAGAGCAAAGTTCTTTCTTAAACACACTGGTTTAGCAAAGTAGTGTAGCAAACAGAGACCCTGTCATTCATCAGCAACATCACCCACAGACTGGGTGTGTTAGATGTTCTATTTGTCATTGTTTCTGGTAAAGATGTTGCCTAAGTTGATGATGCCCCTGTGGGCATATAGAGGACATGGTAAAAAATTTTGTCCCCTGAGTACCCATTTATTTGGCAGACACCAAAGCCTGCAGGTTTCACTCATTCCAGCTTCACTGAGGAGCTTTCATCAGAAGTGTCAACATTAACAAGATTTTAAACTGCAGGCGAATATAGAACATCATTTGATCCTGGCAAAGAACTGTTTGCCTCAGCACTTTTGGGATAATGAAGAGTAAGCAGCAAATCATTGATGAATCTGTAATGCAACACCAGTCCCAGGAGTGCTCAGGCAAAATTGCTGCAAAGAAGAAGGAAAGACACCAAAAGTGATTAAATGCAGCGATAGATTCAGACCTTGGGAGACCTCTAGGGAGACTCTACTTTTGAAAAAAACAAGAAGACATAAAGGAAAAAAGAGTTATAGAGTTATGTGCTTAACCCTTTCATTCTGGCTTAATAAAAATCGTTAAGGAACCCACAGATGCTGAATGTTCACTGAACCTTAACTGGCCTGGAATCATCCTTCCAGTTTCTCTAGTTTTATGCTTTTGGTAATGTTGACTTCTGGCCATTATCCAAAAGTTTCTAGTGAAAATTTTGTATGTTCTATCAGGACATTAATTCTCATCACTGTTCAAAAACTTACTTGCTTTTGTTGCCCATAGAGATAATTAATAAACATCAGATAAGTTTTGTATAACTTTAATAGAACAAAGTATTTGATCTTTCTTCGTACGTTTAAAACATGGTGAATTCAGTAACAATATCCAGCAGTACTTAAATGGTGATTAGAGAATTTCAGTGGAATTGCACTGTCAAAATGGTACAACACATTGGTCAGTGAAGACACTTGATCCTTAGACTAACATTTCAGTCAATGCTCCCCATCTCTATTTTGTCTTGTGTCTGTCTGACATAGTTCAAATATAGATCCAGTGGGGGTCAATGCAGGTTCTTCCATAGTGATGTTTTGGACTTGTACTTAAGATCTTGTCGCTTGGGAGATCCCTGTTCAGTTTCCATCTCTGTTATGTAATTGCTCTGGGAACACAGGTAAATCTTTTTTGGACTCATCATAATAGGGTTGACAAAGCTTCTTTCTTACGCTCTGGCTGCTCAAACAGTCTGCTGGTGACAGGGCTTTGTTTCCTATTTGTGTTTGTGTACCTAGGAAGTAGGGTTCCCATTCCATTTGGTGCCACAGGTTACTTAACATAACAAATTTAATTTAGTCGGTTTTAGCTAATGACATCAAGACAAGAAAAACTCCTTATCACATTAATTATCCTGAGAGTGTTCCACACCCTTTGCAAATATATTTTGGAGACTAAGCAAGGTTACACTGAAATATTAAAAGCAGTCATCTGTTTGGATGAAAGTAGTTGCAAAGCTCTAGCTAATACTCATATGAAGTTTAGATTAGAGCATACATTCCACCTGCTGATACCAAAAATGTCAAGTTAATGTACCAAAAATAAACACTCATTCAAATAAAATAAAGGAGCTTTTAAGTGATCATTCTGAAAGTTTGAATGGCATTTTGTGGTCATTTCCCTTGCATAATTTGTGCTTGAAGTATTGTTTCTTACTTTATCTTAAGTATACTTCTCTGTTGTTTAGAATTAGGACAGCTTTTGCTTTGCATTGGCAGTTGATTTTGGCAGCAGATGGGGATGGTTGTTTGTCTTACCATTTGCAGCAATGGGGATGTTTCTTCAGACTATATTGGCCTAAGATGATGTAAGGATCTTTAGCTTCATGTTTATATCCAGGCCAGTGGACATACAAAAGAATTTTATTCTTGATTGTACCATCAAAAAAGTGGTGGGCATCATAGATGGCAAAGAAGCCCATATGTGGGCCTGTTCCATGACAAAAGGACCCCACCAGGCTTTTCAAATCCATAATAAAGCACATGCACAAGGGAGCAGGCAGGAGGGAAGAAGAGAATGTACTCTGATTTTTCTGAACTTGTTCTCTCTCAGGCATAACCAAGATGGAAGGCAATGTTTTACTGACAGAGAAACGTATCTTTAGCACTGTGATTTGTTGGGAGTGTTTGTTTCCTGAGACATACATGGGGTCCCTTGATAATCCTAGATGGTAGCAGTCTGCCCTGTGGGCAGATGTGCACATAATAGATGGTGCCTGAGGCGTATTTGCCCACTTTTGGTGAATTCTCCTTTTGTGTATGTTACTGTATGGTTTAGGTTTAAGCTGATAGAGTAATGGCTGAGACCAGTGTCTCCTTAATGTCAGAAATCAATACCTTACTTCCAAGTATACAGGTTTGAATAATGCAGTAACAGTAATGATTTTTTTTTCTAAGTGTATGGTAAAAATAGCGTCACTATTTTCTTGTGGTTGAAGATACTTTAAAATTGGTGGACTGGTCATACTAATTTTGAAGTAATCTATTTTTGCTGTTGTTCCAGATGATGTAAATTCATGGAAAAATGGTCTTGTTTCAGAATTTGGCTAGACAATGCTTTTGCTTGTTTGAGAGTCTGTGCACTATGTTTAAGAGCCTTGCTCTGTGCTCTCAGATGAGATTGAGATGAGGTCATTTTCCTTGAAGTTTTGTTGTTAAGGGTCCAGATCAATACAGGACTTAATGTTTGCATGTATTCAAGTACACAAGTAGTTCTGAAATCGGTGAATAAAGTTCTGACTTCATTGATGTCAATGCCAGAACTCCCATTGACTTCACTGAGGCCAGAACTAAACACTTTTTTCAGTTGAATAGTTTTGGTTAGGGGAAGGAAGGGCTGTTCTGTTTTTGACCAGTGAATGAAGGGTAGCCAGTATCTGAAGATTTTATAATGGATACAGTGCAAATATCCATGGAGAAGAATCAGAAATAATTACTGCAGTTTTATAAAATCCTCTAGTTTAGTAATGTCAGTTCTTTATTTTGTCCTGACTTTTACATTATATATTAATGTTAACGATTGATGGCATGAAATATAACTTAAAGTGGTTTAAATAGCATTTAGATACAATTGATGTACAGCTTCTTACTACATGAAGTGAAAACTATTCACTCATACAAAAATAAATTGTTCTGCCATTACCAAAATGCTTTTGTTTTATATTCCTGAATATCTTTTGTTCAACACATTTGTTTAATAGAAAATTCTGAAGTAGTGACATTCTTTCTGATTTAGGGCATAATGAAATTCTGAAGGGTTGGGATTTCCCACAGAACAGAAATTTCAGTTTTGTCTCTCTCTCCATGCGGTGAGTACTTAATTCACTGTGACTCTTTATCAACTCAGTAAAAAGCCGGGTAATACAGTGCTGTGCAAATTTGGACATGAGCATATGACATCAACATATGATCATACTGCTGCTTAAACACGTTGTCTGTGGTGCCTTGATTTTTCAGAAGGTAATGATGGTTGTTATGGTTGTTTTTACTCAGACACCCCTCACCATTTCTGATTGCCAAGATTTTTTAAATAGAACCTAAGCTTTTGTAGAAAATAATGTTTCTTTTACCTTCCTTTGGAAAACAACTTCATGACCTACGTGTAGAAATAAGTCATATTCACAAATAAGTCATAGTTTTACTAGTAAAAGCTTTTGCAATAGATTGATGTGCAATACAGCCTCTTTTATTGACCCTTTTATTCACTTCTACCTATTTCTTGATTTCTTAATAGTCTTAATTTCTTGGCAGAGGACAATACAGTAACAACAACTCTTTATCCAGTCACCTGGAAATTTCACCTACAGAACCACCATGTTTTTATTTTACTATAATAGTGATTGGTTGGGATTGACTGTCTTTACACTATTTTATATGAATACAGTGCTCTCAGTTTAAGTGCAATGCGTCCCAATTTATTCATGTGGGTGCAAAAAAAATGGACTTTGGGACATTTGATCACTTATTGAAAGTGTTGAGCCTGGGTAGTGCAAATGCCTGGCTGGTGATAATGTCCTTGAAAGGCTTCTGCTTGATTACTAAACTATCTGTGTTATCAGAAGTTTTGTTCACAAAGAGTCATGGAGTTCCTTTTCCAAACAAGGCTGACTGGGGAGTAGTAACTATTTCACATACAGGCTGAGTGACGGGTAACCACATAAACCTTCCTCCACTGTTGTAACAGACCTTGAAAATCTGTTAAGCCCAGGAGTACAAGGAATGTCAAGGAGAGGCAGGATATAAAAAATAATATTAACACATCATAAGCGGAAGCAAACATATTGAGAGTTTTGCATTTGAATGAAACATTATATACTCACAGGAAGCATCATCTAGTTGTTAAAGTATAGAATTGAGAGCTGAGTGATGCCACTTCTATTCTTGGACATGCTGCTGCAGGTTTTGTTCCAAACAGAGAAGAGCAGAGGTCAAAAATATACCTGTATAAGAGCTTTCCATTTTTAATAATAGCATGAGATAAGGCCATATCCTAAAGCGTTAAAGAGAATCAGAACTTCTATTGTAGATAAGATTTTTATGAAAACCAGCTCAGAATTTCGAAAAAGGGATAGATCAGAGCAAAACAAAAATGGGTATGAGAGGAAAATCATGTTCAGTCTGAAATCATATGAAGAGACGTATATAAGTGTAGTCTGGGGTCAGCAAATGTGGAGAGCACCAAGGGTAGTAATGCCAAAATAATTAGTTAAGGGGTTATAAAACATGTGTCTCATACACTCATGAAATATCAATGGCTGCCTAGCATAGGATATTAAAAGCCTTCTTTTTTATAAATGTAAAATTTCTTATATAGAGATATTTGTGCAACCTCCATGTTAGAATTCATGGTCTCCGCAGGGTTTGTGCCTGCAATTGAATGGGAATGGCTTCAGAGAAGTTCATGCCAAGCTGTGCTCAGCTGCCCAGGTAATGTACACATGATACTGCCATGTGAAAAAAACCCAGAACTTCAACTGAGACATCTTGAAAAGTTTGACCCCAGGTATGCAGAGCTTAGTCCTCATTTTCTGTCTCTTAGCACACTGTCATGCCATCACCAGGTTCTCCATGTATCTGTAGTATCCAGGATTTTACTGAGCAGTTTAGCTATTAATTTACAAAGCCCGAGTTAAGGTACCCTAGATTTGTCTTCTGAAAGCCTGATGCTCTGTGTTCTAGATTTGGAAGCCGGTGGTGCTTGGTCATGCTGAAAGTGTGAAGGTATGTATTTCCAAGATTAAAAAATATATAGGTCTTTCCAATTACATATTTGGAGAACCACTTGTTTCTAAATATCAGGTGTGTGATGTTAAGATGTTCCTGATGTGCCTTAAGTCTTGTTTCTCTACATGCCCAGAACGTCTGCAGGCTTGACACTGCTGACCAGTTCAGCATCTGTCTTACACCTCAGACCTGCCAGGATTTCAAATTTAGCAGTGGATGGCTCACCATCCATTGTTATAGATCCAGTGTTGTAGATATTCTTTGAGTCCTCAGGTATTCATTGACATCCTCAGTTGGGTCTAGTGGCATTCATCCAGTAGCTGGGAGATCCAACTTCAGATCCCATCCCTGCCTAAGTAGATATAAATTTTCATTTTCTGCCTCACCGGGGAAGCAGCTTAGTCACCAGGCTATAGAGTAAGCTTTGAGAAAGGGTCATCATGGGACATGGAGTCAAGATTGTTGTTCCCTCAGTTGAAGCTCTTCCTATTTTAGGAAGTGATTAAGTGTTCATGGTGGATTAGGTGAGTGAGGGGAGAATGAATGAGCTGTACCAATCTTTTGTACTCTCTTTGTACAAAAGAGAAGGGGCAAACACCTTCAGACATTTAAAGGACTTGAAGCTGGGAATTGAGATTCCCAGGTGAGAGCTCAGAGGAGGCTGGAGAGCATCTTGCTTGTATTTTGTGAGAAGGGGGTGGTTTAAGTGTTCACCTTCAAGAGAGGGTTCATAACTGTGAATTGCAGAAGAGAACCACCAGCTGCAGCTCAGGATAGAAGCTCTGTTGGGAACCAGGGGGAAAAGAGAGGGGCACCTCTTTTTCCAGCAATGCCACTTGTCCAGCCTCAGAAGGTTGGCCTTCCGTATGTCCCATGCTGAGGCACCTAACTGCCCCCATGCACTGTCTACTAGCACATCGGTATGTAGGTCAGAATATGGATTGTACAGTGTCAAAGTGTCAAAGAATAATTGTCTTTCTGAGAATATAGTCTGTCTGCCCTGGTTGGGCTGGGCCAGGGCTGGTT
>NW_008626959.1:5794-6915 GCF_000691845.1 Merops nubicus | reverse complement strand
GGTGGGGGCTGAGTTAGGGTTTGGGTTTGCTCCTGCTCCTGGGTGAGATCCCACCGGGCACCGGGAGGAGCCGTCGAGCCCCCGGGGGTCCCGTCCCGCCGTCGAACCGGCCGGGAGCAGAATCTGCCCCTGGGTGAATGAGTAACCCCAGCAAAGAGCGAGCACCGAGCCCGAGTGCTTCCATCAGCCCTTGGATTGCTTGTTGTTGCGTTTAATTATTGTCCCAATTATTAATTTAACTTAATTATTAACCCGTCTTGTGGAATGAATGAGCAATTAACTGGCGCTGTTGACTTAGGGGCTCGTTGAAGACCCGTTGCTGGCAAAGTCACCCTCATGCCCTGGTGGGATGGGACCTTGCCCCACACGCTGCCCTGGCGCTCGATGTGCTTCTGAAATGCCCTGAAGGGGCAAATGCCACCGTGCCCAGCACCCTCTCCGGGCACAGCCCCTCTCCCGGGGTGAATTTTGGGCAGGGTGGAGGGTGCAGAGTTGGCTGGGTGGGATGATCCTGCACACCCCACGTCCAGCCGACCACGGGGCTCAGCTCTGCGTGGGCAACATCCCACAGTGCAGGGGCAGGGACCCAGATCCAGCCCCTTCCCACCTGCACCGGGTCAGGATTGATCCCCACGGGCTCGGCAGCACAAGCGAGCAAGGGGGGCTGAGGGAGAAAGAGGGAGAACGAAGGGGAAGGGGGGGGAAAAACCTCCTCCTGGCAGGATTTCAGGGCCCAAAGCTGGGGTGGAAATGTTTCCCTTCCCTTCCCTTCCCTTCCCTTCCTTTCTCTTCCCTTCCCTTCCCTTCCCTTCAATTGCTTCAAGACCAGATGAATTTCTTGAAGCAACCGCAGCCGAAACGCTGCACAAATCACATTGTTGTGCTTGTGTTGGCTGCCTTCTGAAGGAGGTAAAAGGTCATCGTTTATGATATATTAAAAAGAGGGGGAAAAAAAATCATAGTTTAGTGCTGTGGAGGAGGGGGTTGTGTTGCTTTTTTCAGACTCACACTCTGGAAATTCAAACCTGTTTGGCAAGAGCCAGAACGTGACCCGCAGAGAGGAGCCAGGCTGGGGAACGAGCTCCTGTGGGGCTCTGCCACAGCCCCCCCCCGCGCCCCCC
>NW_008626959.1:507-5749 GCF_000691845.1 Merops nubicus | reverse complement strand
GGGAGGAGGAGGAGGAGGAGGAGGGCTCGGGGTGCTGCTCCCCGGGGGGGTTCACCCTAGGGCCAGCCCCCTGCTGCAAGTCTCTGCAGCTTGGGGGCCCGGGAGGGTGCAGAGCTGTCTTGTCTGATGATCTCTCGCTGTTGGGAAGTCCTGATTCCAGCCAACGGGAGCTCTGCTGATTTTCTTCAGCCACAGAAATTTGGCTGCTCCTTTTTTTTCCTCCCTTTTCTCGCTGAGGGGTAAAATGATGGAGCTTATTGGGCTCTGGCTGGCTGGCTGGGAGCAGCCGTTCGCTGCTCTGCCCCAGTCACTGGCAGAGAAGAGCTGCCTGCTCCTCTCCCACCTCCCCAGAGCCCCCCTTGGCTCCAGCTTCCCTTTGTTTTTAGGAATCCTTCACCCACAGGAGGCTGCACCTTCCTCAACGTGGCAGGATTTGAACCAGTAAATGAGAAACAGAGGCAGGCAGCTTGCCCTGGGCAGCAGCAAGGAATCCAAGGAGTGTGGAAAATCAGAGCAATCAGAGCACCAGCACCCAAACTGGCAGATGCCAGGGGAGGGAGGTGCTGGAGATGCCCAGGTCCCATGTGCTGTTCCTCCCCTGTCTCAGCCAGGAACCCCACAGGGAAGCATCTCCCACCATAAACCCACAACTGGGTTGCAGACCTGGCCCAGCAAAACCCCATCACACTGGGTGGGATGGGAGCACTTGGGCCTTGTGATGCTCATGGGCAGGATGAGACCCAAAATTGATGGAGCCAACAGAAAGGCTCCTGCTGACCCAACAGGAGCTGCACTGGGTCATCACAGGGTTCCTGTTGGAGTGCTTGGAGGTGCTGAGCTCGTGGTTGGGTGGCCTGGGATTTCAGAAGGCAAATGACCATTTTTATAACTCAAGATTTGCTCCCTTTTGGACATCACCACCTGAAGCTCTTCACAGCCACCACCACCACATCCCCACGGGCTTTTGCTGCCAAAATCTGAAGGCCCCGTGTGCCCCTGAGGTACCTCTGCCCTGCAGAGACCCCCAGCCAGCCCCCGAGCCTGGAGGAAGGCATGGAGATAAAAAAAAAGGTGATCTCCTCCTTCACAGAGCACCTTGGCATTGATTTAGGGGATGCTCCCAGCCCTGATTTTGCAAGAAGGTGACGTGATGGCGAAAGGTTTGGGGAAGATGCTGAACCCTGCCAGGGTGGGAGGGGCAGCAGGGCACACCCGGGCATGGCCTTGCGTGACTGCAGCGAGGCTGGGAACACAAAGGCATTGTTTTTAAGTGATAGGCAACCCCCCCTTCGGCGGCTCCTTGCGAGAGGACAGCATTCCTGTCTCGCATTCCTCAGCCACCGCTGAGATGGGGAGGGGAGACCTGAGCCAGAGGAAGAAAGCACCGAGTTCTCTGGGGGGTGGGGGGGGGGGGTGGTGTGGGCAGGGAGGGAGGGCAGGAGTGCCCCCAGAGCAAGAGAAAGCCCACGTGGATCAAGGAATAAGGATGACACAAGAGCCTGTGGATGTAAGAACGTCCACCAGCCGTTGCCAAGTGGGGGAAGGTCAGTGGTTTCCCAACAGGTCTGCTCAGAGCAACTGAAAGCATCCCTCAAAAGCATCCCTCAAAAGCATCCTTCTAAAGCATCCTCCATCCTGCTGGGCAGGGCCCCAGGGCTCTCCTTGGCCAGGGGGACAGGGGTTTTTGGCCCCAGGGCTGCTGCATACAGGGACAGATGGCAAATCCCCCTAGGAGGGTGGACGGGCAGTGCCTCTCCTCCAGCTGCAAATATCCTCGGGATTCCAAATTCCCCAAGGTCAGCGTTGGGCAGGGAGAAGGAACTGGGCTGGGGGGTCCTGCAGGAAACAGGGAGAGCATCAGGAGGCAAGTGGAGCCTGGCTGCTCTCACTTGCAGCTGCATGGGACAGGGGAGCCTGAAAAAAAACCCTTTTTCTTGTAAAAATTGTGTTAGAAACACCTCCCTGGGAGCTCAGTCGGGTTCAGAGCCCGAGGTCGTGTTGCTTTTACCACCCTGGTTTGTGAGTGGCACGTCTATAAAAGTTCACCGTGGACTTTGCTGTTGATTTAAAACCAAAACCAACAAAACCCAACCACCCCTTTTTAGTGATGGGCACCAGAACTGGCAAAAGAAAAAGATCTGGGAAAGGTGAGCTGGGAATGATGTTCCCACGGGGATGGTTGTTCCCAGGGCCTGGCCAGCACTGTAACCTCTGGAAATCCTCTGACCTTCAAATACCCTCCCTGAGCCAGTTAAATATATATAAATATATGGAAATATGGAAACAAAAAGCTTTTTATTTCATGCTCTGAGAGTTGCCAAGTGTCTGCAGGAGCCAATAAAGAACTGTTGCTCCAGGGAAGGGGGAGCTGTGTTTCAGGTAAAACACAAACAACCTGAATCTTTACCCAAAACTTGAACCCAACCCAAAGTTCAAATAGAAAATAAAACCAAGCTTGAGGTTGGGAGGCAAAATGTGGGTCTGTGTTTGGGGGGTTTTCTCCCCTGTGCTGGATCACAGACTGGAGCATGGGTGTGCTGGGAGGGGGGTCCTTGGGAAGGATGGGATGGGATGGATGGGATGGGATGGGATGGGATGGGATGGGATGGGATGGGATGGGATCCTCTGGCTGGAGGAGTGTTGGGAACCCTCCCCAGAGGGACCTGGAGCACCCAGAGCAGCTGCTGCACACGAGGGGTTGGCCCTGAGTGGGTGTAGAGCAGGAAGGTGTGAAGGACCTTGGTGCCATCACTACTCCTGAGCCAGGATTGATGCCAGTGTGAGCTGTGTGGTGGGGCTGGCAGCACTGGCCCCACGGGATGAGAATCACACAATAGCTCTGGGGGAAGAGTAATAGAACTGTTTTGGTTGGAAGAGACCATTAAGCTCCTCGTTTCCCCCAGCACTGCCAGGTCCCCACTGCCCCGTGTCCCACACCCCACATCTCCACGGCTTGGGAACCCCTCCAGGGGTGGGGACTCCACCACTGCCCTGGGCAGCCTGGCACAGCCCTGGGCAACCCTCCAGGGCAAGAAATTGTTCCTCTGGGACAACCTCAACCTCCCCCGGGGCAACTTGAGGCTGTTCCTGACCCCCCCTGGCTCCAGGCTCCTGTCAGGAGCTGTGCAGAGCCAGAAGGTCTCCCCTGAGCCTCCTTTGCTCCAGGCTCAGCACCCCCAGCTCCCTCAGCTGCTCCTCCCCACACTTGGCCTCTAGACCCTTCCCCAGCTCTGTTGCCCTTCTCTGGCCACACTCCAGCCCCTCAATGTCTTCCTCCTGCCTTTAATCAGCAGGAGATCCAAGAGTGCCTAGCTGACCACGAGAAACTCAAAGGCTGACACCAACCAAAGAATTCCAGAGCCACAGGGTGAGGGAGAGACATTTCAAACCCACCAGAAGCAATTTGGTCCCCTGCTCCTGTGGCTTTCTGCCTGCTCACAACACCCCCTCCACCCTCCGTGATCTTCCAGGCACACGAGGGTGGAAAAAGCTGCTGCAGGCATGAGAAAAGTCACATCCTAACCTGTTTGCACAGTGACAGAAGCCAAGCAGGGAGGAGAGGCTGAAATGGCATCACCCAGGAGATGGGGGAACAGGACCCAGTCCCCTCTCTTCCACAGCACTGGGGTCTCCATCTCCTATCTAGCCCCTCAGCCAGGCATCCTAGGGGAGACAAACCAGCCTCTAACCCCCATGGCAAAGATCTCCATGGAACAAAAAGAAGGGAACAGGTAAAATTCCAAGCTGCCAGGGCAAAATCTGCTCTCTGCTGGGAGGGGGACAAAGCAAATCCACACTCCTGGGGCACTCCCCCTATGCTGGGTGGAGATACGACCGTGTGGTTTACACTTCAGTCACTTAAAAAGACCTTTTACGAGTCAAAACGCTGTTAAAAAGTACATTGTGTGCTCCCTTGGGAAGATAAATTCATTATTTAAAGGAGAAAAGGTGACTCATCCACCATCTATTATAAAAAGGAATCAAAACACACACACACAGAGGGAGATTTTCAAGGAGCCCGGTGATTTAGTGGCTCGTTCTTTCTCTCCCCACACTTCTTGCCTCCTGCACAAGGATCTATTGAGAAGCTGCAGAACAAACGTTCCCTTATGCAGCTCCAAAAAAGTCTCCCTGGGTTTGTCTGAGACAGCTGCCTCCAAGCACGCTATGGTTACTCATTAACTGGGTCTCCCAGGGCCAGGGGAAGGAGGAGGAAACTTAACAGACCCTAAACCAGAGGCCAAAAAAAAAAAAAAGACAAGAAACTCGAAATCAATAATAAAGAAATCCATCAGGTGTCCTGGAAAATAAAAGGGAATAAACAGGTGGCTCCCTGAGCAGCTCCAAGGTGGGCAGCCAGCTAGTGGGAGGGCAGGGATGGTGCCACAGGGGACACAAGGGTGGGGTGGGTGAAGGGAGAGGGGACAGAGGGGTGGCTGTGCTCTGGGGTGCCCAGGAGGATGGCAGCTCTGCTCCCCAGGCTGCCAGGGGAGCAGGGAAGGGTCCCTTTGGGGAAGGGAGGGGGGCAGATCTCCTGCCCCCCAGCACGTGTCAGTGGTGGGGGTTAGAATCACAGCCTCAGAGAATCGTTTGGGTTGGGAGAGATCTTTCAGGTCCTGGAGTCCAACCCTTCCCCCAGCCCTGCCAGGTCCCCACTGCCCCGTGTCCCTCACCCCACATCTCCACAGCTTGGGAACCCCTCCAGGGGTGGGGACTCCACCACTGCCCTGGGCAGCCTGGCACAGCCCTGGGCAACCCTCCAGGGCAAGAAATTGTTCCTCAGCTCCAACCTCAACCTCCCCTGGGGCAAATTGAGTGCCCCACTTCCCACCTCCCCCACCATGGAGTGATCATTTCTGCTCGAGCTGGATCTTAGAGATGAGATCCCTCACCCAGCAGAAGGGAGGGTTGGATTCTGCCCTGTCCAGATGAGACCTGGCACTCCCCTGACCATCACCCCCTCCTTGGCCTGCTCCTCCCACCACAACCCTTCACAGAAAACATTTCCTCAGGGGACCCACAGCCTGGGGTTGGCTGCACCTTGTGCCTCCAGAGAAGTGGTGGAATCTCCATCCCTGGGGGGGTTTGCAGGGGCTGATGTCAACCTGATGTCTCTGCAAGATCCTGCTGGAGAACAACAGATCTAGCTGCAATCAAAAGCTGAATCTAGCTGTGAAGAAGGGCAGTAAATCAGCCCTGCTGCCATGCAGAGCCTGGGCCACCACCAGAATGAATCCTCTAT
>NW_008626959.1:0-492 GCF_000691845.1 Merops nubicus | reverse complement strand
GGGGGGGGGGGGGGGCAAGGGACTGTAATTATCTCCCTGCCTTTTGTCATGTGCCTTTCTGAAACAATTAAAGGATTGGAGTGAAAGGAATGGGGTGGGGATGGAGCAGAGCCAGCAGCCGCTCCCCCAGCCCCGCAGGACTTTGGAGGAGCCATCCCGAGGTGGCAGCAGGGGGCCTGGGGGCACCTTCTCCTAGAGGAGCCCAGCACCCCGAGGGCACAGCCTGGCACGGGGCTGCCGGGCACCCCGAGCTGTGCCAGAGCCCCTGGGGACAGCCCAGCCCTGCAGAGTGCTGTGCCCAGGGGCAGCAGCATCCCCAGAACAACCAGGACCCCCTTCCAGCTCTTCCTGAGGCAGCATCTCCCACCCTGGAGATGCTCGTTTCTCACAAGCAGCTGCTCCTACCCATGACCCGACCTGGAGGCACCTTCCAGCAGAGCTGCCAGAGGCTGATCCACTGCAGAGAGCTCCTGCAGAAGGGATCAGGTCCTC
>NW_008626958.1:0-8606 GCF_000691845.1 Merops nubicus | reverse complement strand
GATTACTCAACTGATCCCTAACCCAATGTATGGTTGTTGCTGCAGGGGCTGTGCAAGCACAAAGCTCGTCTGTTCCTTGTTGCACACAGCTCTGTGGGGTTGGGACACGCTGTGAACCAGACACCTCCAGCCTTGGCATGGAGAGTGGCCCATGTGCTTGAACCAGTGCGAGATGAGGCATCAGGAAAGGCAGGCCAGGGCCACACCATCAGCAGACTTGATTCTCACTCAGCCTGGTTGCAGATTTATTTATTGCTTTCTCTGTTGCATATTAACATCAAGTTCCCTATTTTAGGTTGCTTTGTTTCTGCACACATTTAGCTTACATTTTGAAAAGTGGCTTCGAACTGGTGACAGAAAGATCATCAGCAGGCTATGCACCTGAGAGACATTTAATAACATTTTTCCCAAGTAAACTTGTAAATTTCTTACAGAAGAATCTCCAATCTCCTGTTCATTAACTTGCACCAGTGTTAACAGGCATAATTTCTGACAGCACGAATCAGTTTAATTTCAGTGTTGTAGGTCACACAAGTTTTTAAGGGTACAGGAGTCCAGAATCATATTCAGAGCTTTTATCTGGCAGACATCAGATGGTATTTTCACAGCAGCAGTGTGTCTTCAGTCTGCCAAATACACGCCCCGGTTCTACTGTTCCACTGCTAGGTATGTAAACTGATTTTTCTCTTGGGACCTATGCAGTTAGAGAAGCATTTCATGGTCTTTAATAAGAGAAATTAGTTGTTGCTGAAATAACCAGGAGCAGTAGTACTCCGTGGGTAACCTGGGAAAGGTCTCATTTTGTCTGTTAGCTTAAGCATGAGGTTTCATAGAATCATAGAATTGTTCTGGCTGGACGAGACCTTTAAGATCACCATGTCCAACCTATAACCAGCCCTGCCAGCTCACCACTAACCCATGTCCCTCAGCACCACATCTCCACGGCTTTTCAATACCTCCAGGCATGATGACTCTGCCCCCACTTCCCTGGGCAGCCTGCTCCAGGGCTTGACAGCCCTTTTGGTGAAGAAATTTTTCCTAATATCCAACCTAAACCTGCCCTGCCACAACTTGGAGCCATTTCCTCTTGTCCTGCCGCTTGTTCCTTGGGAGAAGAGACCAACCCACAAATCGTACCTGGGCCCAACTTGGCTCATCTTCAGCTGGCTGTCCACTAGCACTCCCAGGTCCTTTTCTCCAGGCAGCTTTCCAGCCACTCTGCCCACCGCCTGGAGCGTTGCCTGGGGTCGTTGTGACCCAAGTGCAGGACTCAGTGCTTGGCCTTGTTGAATCTCATTCCCTTGGCCTCGGTCCATCGATGAAGCCTATCCAGATCCCTCTGTAGAGCTTCCCTACCCTCCAGCTTATCTATGCTCCCACTCAGCTTCATATGGTTTGCAAACTTGCTGAGGGTGTCCTCAATCATTGATAAAGATACCAGACAGAACAGGCCCCAGTACTGAGCCCTGGGGACACCACTTGTAACATCATTACTTTGGTGTCACCTGCCTTGTCCTATTTCCTGCGCTGCAGTTCAAAATACTGTTCTCATCCATCTTTACTGAGCTAGAGGACATCGCTCCTTTGGCTGGCCCAACTCTTTAAGGACAAACTGGGGGTCAGCTACAGCCCTTTAGTATCTCCTGAGCTACCCAGGACCTCACTCAGCTTCAGAGGCATTTGTCTTTGAAAGCCATTTGTTTCCCTCTTTGGGACCATATGGGGAAAAACAGGCAGGGAGGAGCAACTCCTGATGCCACTCCCCACCTGACAGTTCTTCTGTAGCTGCACGTGAGTTAGATTGGTCAGAAAGAGGCACCCAAACAGACCGTCTCTGTAAATATGACTGGGGATTACCCCTTCTACCAGGTTAATTAAGAAACAGCTTTTGTTTAAGGTAATGTTTTATGAGTTCTGGTGGAATTTGAATTCTTGTTCCTATTCATTTGTTCAGAAGTATCTGCTGTTTAATGATGGGAATCTGCAGTTTTTGACCACTGATCAGTAACGTTATATGATGTCCACTGCTCTTTGTATCACTTCTTGCTTAGCTTCTGAACAGACAATTTCTTTCCATGTTTTTCTCTGCAAAAATGGCAGTGGAGGGTGAAAGGTCCTTCTTTTACTTATTTCTTTATTTCCCAGTGTTGGATGGTTTCTGTTGTTGAGTTACTTCACAAAAAAAAAACCAAAACGTATGATTTTTCATTCTTCACTCACAAAGAAATTCTGTCTTATTCTTCAATTCAGCCAGTCTCCTTAAATAACAGAGTACATAACTTTTACAGTAAACCTTCAAATTAAGCTCTGCACAAGGCAGGTGACTGTTGGTTGGTTCATGTCTGCTATTTCCCATCCAGCCAGCTTTCCTCTTGATCTTTCTATCTACCATCTGAGGAAAGTATTCTCAAAGCACAGACTTTGCATGCTACATTATATCATTTTGGGTTCATAATATTTTGCAGAAACCAAGAATAAAATCCTGTTTTCCTAGCATCAATATCTGGCTCTCTTGACTCATTTCAGTGTTAATTATGAGCTGCTAATTTTATATGTGGGCCTGCAGACCTATAACAGATGAATACTTGGAATAATTTACCCTGGAGCTCAGCACTAAGCTTTATTTACCTCATATGTGTAAAATGAAGCCTAGATCTGATCCAGGTAGTATCCTGAACAATTTCACACATTGTCCTTTGAACTAGTTTCTGATTTGCTGATTTTACCAAAGTGGACAGTGGCAGCCTAGGTTTGCCAGTTTGATAAAACAAAGAGGACACAGTAACTTATTACAATTATATATATTTATCATAGGTCCTAACAGTATTCTTTTATTGGACTTTCATGTGATCTTGTGTTATGACCTTTGCTCCACTGACCACAGATATTTTAACACTGTTTTGACCACGAGGTTATGAGTAGATTTAAAAATTTATGTCTCTGTACAAATTAGTCCTCATTATTCTCAGCATCCCCCAAATCTAATTTCCCTGCGTAGGAGAAACATTTTTGAGGCCTTCAGCTGCTATTATCTTTTATATTAATGACTTGGGTATTTTTTTGTGTGGCCTGTCTAAAGCTGATTTCAGTATGTATTGGTCTAATAGAAAAAAATCAAACAAACCCAACAATGGAACGTGAATAACAGTAACAGAAAGAGAATACAAAGCAAATAAAAAAATATCTGAAGCCTGAAGGAATTATTAAACTAAAATAAAATAAGCAGGAAAAATTGCCAAAAACAGAAGGTGGCCACAATTGCTGCATTATGCCAGTAGTTTCTTTAGTGCTGTTTGGTAGCTGCCTGAGTGGAATAAAAACACTCATGAAAAATGTATGCTGTTTGTATACCTCTCAGTTTGTTTCCTTTTGAACCTTCCCTCAGAACAATCACAGGGCACAAGAGCAAGCGTGTTGAAGGCACAGATCATGCATCTACAAAATTCAGCTCCATTTGCCAGCCTAACACAGTCACCACAGTCTTCAACAAGTTAATTCCTCTTATTCTGCCAGCAAAAGGAAAACAACACTACTTACCTGCTTTGTAAGAGCACTGTAATATTACAGTGATTGTTGAAAAATAACGTTTGTTAACAATTCTGAAATAGTAACTCTCCACCTACCACGTTCTATCAGAGGAATTTCAACTATTAAGTCTCCTAAACAAAGCAAGCAGGAGAATGCAGAATATCTTACGTTTAATTCTTATTATGTATCATCGGTGCAGAATCTCCATAAGCACTAATAACTTAATGACAGGCAATGAAGAGATTTAAACTAAGCAGTCAGCCATGGTGAATGTTTGCTAATATCAATTACAGCTGGAACAAAGTCCAGCATTTTGTTTTTGCAGATGTTGCCTATGTATGCAGCCCTTCTTGTCGATGGGCTGTGACCACATTAGTACAGCAAATAAACTATTTCTTATAGCACAAATGATATGCTAGGTTTGAACATGCTGTCCTACAGCCTCATGAGACATTTTCATGAGCGTTTTGTTTTTGCTATATCTTTATTTCTTATTTGGCTCAGCTTGCAATGTTCCTTTTTTCATAAAAATTTGCAATCCAGGTATTGCCACACACTGGCAACAACATATTATTATTATCTCTTTTTGTTTAGCAATGTTCGCCAGCATTGGAAATGAAAAGTAATCAAAAACCAAAGTGGAAGAAATAGCTTTAGAATTACTGTGAATTGCTCCAGATTTGAACCACGCTAAGGAGGATTTGTGAAACTGAATGTACGTTGTGTAAAATCTATCAGTTTGAGAGCTGTAACTTTACCTTTTTTCTTTGGAGAGTAGAGTGGTGCCTGAACTGCTTGACTGACGAATGGGTTTTGAATGAAGCTGTGCTTCTCTGGACCAAACAACAGGATGAAGAGATGAAAAGGTCTTCTAGAGATCATTCAGGTCACCGCCTGGCTGATGAGGGGTTATTCTCCATGATCTCTGTTCAGTTTAGGTCTAAAAGTTCCAGCCAGCAAAGTTCCTACAACTGTACTATGCTCCCAAATTATCAGCATGTGATAATATGTATTAACACATCTATATTAATATATTTAGAACAAACTGAACTATCTGATGACCTATTGCATCTATTTTTTTTAAGTGCATAAACATCTAAGTATTGACCCATGGAACAGGACTATTGCTGCTTTTGTATGGCAGAGAGGAGATGGAAACCTGAGGCATTTATTCAGAGTACAGGCAAGAGAAGGAAGAGAAAAGAGAGACACCCCCGTGTTGGGACTTCTTGTCAAGTAATTCTAGAAGTACAGCAAATGCATCTCCCTCGACAAAGACACTCACTGCAACTCACTGAGAGGTCCTTGCAGCAATACTGGAGATGACCAAGCTGATACCAGACACTGTAAGAACATTCCACGAGTCTGATCAGCTCTGCAGCCAGGCTAAAAGGGAAGCAGACAAAGAACACTGAAACTATTAGCTGAGATTTGTAAACAGCAGAGCCAGGATTAGAATCTGTGTCTAGTAGGCACAGTATCTTGCCTAAATAGAGAAACGTCATATCTCTATTAGCAGTAATGTACTGATGCCAGCAGGTTTTCAGAGTCAAGTGCTTTAGAGCTTAAATTCTATAACACAAAGAGTTAGGCTCATTGTGAGGAAGCCAGCAAGTCCTGAAAGGGAATACTCAGCTCAACCATTTATTATTGTTAACAAAACATCATTCTTAGCATTGTGTATGTTCAGTTTAATGTCCATAGATAATATTGACTCTTTGTGGCACTCCAATAGTTTGGCTAAAGCCTCTTTAAAAACAACCACTAGTACTGAGACCCAGGTTACCAGATGTCCGTGATTTTTACAGGGGCTGCTTACTCCGAATATTATATATAGTAAATTGATCTGAATATATGGAAACTATGGCTTAGTTTTCTAGAAACTGCCAGTCATTGCAAGTCCTTTGCTAACCTCAGTGCAAAATCAGGGCCCTATCAGCCACTTTTTAAAGGAGCTATGTCTTAAACCTGATGATTCTTCACTAAGAAAATCCTGAGAGACAGTAACAAAGCTAAAATTAGCAATCAGGAGATGTAGACTCCAAGGCAATGCACCTTATATCACATTTTTTTTTCAATACCACAGGCATTTTCTGTTAGCAAAAACGACTTACAGAATATATTCCACAATGTAAAATTCTTCCTTCGAAACAACATTGGATGACGTGGCCTTTCCTTAGCAAATTTCAAAACCCCAACAATTAAAAGAAACAATTCTTCAGAACAATATAAATAATTAATTCTGATGACTAAATAATGGCTATAGCATCACAACTTGTAGTTACAGTGGCATCACCCAAGCTATGCAGATGCTTTAGAAAATAATATATGCAGTCAAAATAGTAATCTATGGAGGTGCCATCATCTGCTCAAAGCACGTCACACCATCATTCTCCAGAACACCCTCATGGAACACAACTCTGTTCATATATACCTAGTGCTGAAAACTAACATTTCACAAAATCATAGAATGGTTTGGGTTGGAAGGGACCTTAAGGATCATCTTGTTTTGACTCTCCTGCCATGGGCAAAGAGACACCTCCCTCTACACCAGGTTGCACAAGTCTCCATCCAAGCTAGTCTTGAGCACCTCCAGTGATGGAGCGTCCACAGCTTCTCTGGGCTACCTGTTCCAGTGTCTGCACATCCTCACAGTGAGGAACTTCCTAATTTCTAATCTAAATCTATGCTCATCCATTTTGAACCAATTACCCCTTGTCCTATCACTACAAGCCCTTGTAAAAAGTCCCAGCCCATCTTTCTTGCCGGCACCTTTCAGATACTGGAAGGCTGCAATAACGTCTCCCCAGAGCCTTCCCTTCTCCAGGCTGAAGCACCCCAACTCTCTCAGTTGGACCTCAAAGGAGAGGCACTCAAGCGCTCTTATAATTTTTGTGGCCCACCTCTGGACCTCTCCAACAGTCCATGTCCTTCCCATGCTGGGGACTCCAGAGCTGGATGCTCCACTGCAGGTGGGGTCTCAGGAGAGTGGAGCAGAGGGGGAAGATCCCCTCCCTTGACCTGCTGGCCACATTTCTTTTGATGCAGCCCAGGATACAGTTGGCCTTCTGGGCTCTTCACACACATTTCTGGCTTATGTTGAGCTTTTCATCAACCAGCACCTCCAAGTCTTTCTTGTCAGGACTGCTCTCAGTCCATGCTCCACCCAGCCTGTATTTCTGCTTGGGATTGTCCTGACCCAGGTGCAGGACTTTGTGCTTGGCCTTGTTGAACTTCATGAGGTGGGCATGGGCCCACTTCTCAAGCTTCCCAAGGTCCTCCTGGATGGCATCCCTTCCCTCCAGCATGTCTACCACACTACTCAGCTTGGTGTTGTCTACAAACCTGCTGAAGGTGCACTCAATCCCACTGTCCTGTCACTGACAAAGATGGTAAAAACCACTGGTCCCAGTACCAATTCCAGAGGAACACCACTTGCTGACAGAGAGTACTGAAAATTTTATGTAAATATGAATCACAGTACATATCTGAAGAACCCAGCTGCTAACAGCCAAAATCTAGAAAACAGAATTTTAAGAACAAAGAGAAATGGTTTACCTCAGAAATATTCCAGCGAAAAGCTTTGTCCCATGTGAGCTCTCCACACCCAGCAAATTACAAGCAAATTAGGTAGTACACAGCTGTAGAATGTCACATTGCAAACAGCTAGAGCAAACCACAACTTGCATCTGCATGTTCTCCACTGAGCAGTATGGATGCGTTCCTGTGTGACCTGCCCTAGAGTAGATGGTCCTGCTCTGGCAGGGGGGTTGGACTCCATGATCTCTGGAGGTCCCTTACAACCCCTAACATTCTGTGATCCTGTGTGATTCTGTGATCTCCAAAGCTGATGGGATAGCTCTTGTTTACTCTTAGTGCAATGGTCATAAAACTCTTTAAAATGTCAGTTTACAGTTAAATAGGTGATGCCAACATTTTACATTCCACTTAAGTTTGTCCAAATATAGTGTATTCTACACATACTAGTTTAGATAGCTTTCATGACAGACAAAACCTTACTGCCGAAAAATGTATGGTTTTAATAGACTTGTAAATTTAAAAATTAGGGGAAAGGGACCTGGGGGTCCTGGTAGACAGCAGGATGACCATGAGCCAGCAGTGTGCCCTGGTAGCCAAGAAGGCCAATGGCATCCTGGGGTGCATCAGAAAGGGTGTGGTTAGTCGGTCAAGAGAGGTTCTCCTCCCCCTCTATTCTGCATTGGTGAGGCTGCATCTGGAGTATTGTGTCCAGTTCTGGGCCCCTCAGTTCCAGAAGGACAGGGAGCTGCTGGAGAGAGTCCAGCGTAGGGCTACAAAGATGATTAGGGGAGTGGAGCATCTCCCTTATGAGGAAAGGCTGAGGGAGCTGGGTCTCTTTAGCCTGGAGAAAAGGAGACTGAGGGGTGACCTCATCAATGTTTACAAATATGTAAAGGGTGAGTGTCAGGAAGGTGGAATTAAGCTTTTTTCAGTGATGACCTATGATAGGACAAGGGGTAATGGGTGCAAATTGGAGCATAGGAGGTTCAGGGTGAATATCAGGAAAAAATTTTTCACTGTGAGGGTGACGGAGCCCTGGAACAGGCTGCCCAGAGAGGTTGTGGAGTCTCCTTCACTGGAGACATTCAAAACCCGCCTGGACGCCTTCCTGTGTGTGACCCTGCTCTGGCAGGGGGGTTGGACTAGATGATCTTTTCCCTTCCAACCCCTATGATTCTATGATTCTATGAAAATAATTCTTCTAACATTTGCGAAACAAAACAGCTTCTACGTGACTACCAGACGATTAGCTCTAAAAGCAATTATAAAGACAACACAGCTAGGTAAAATGACCACCGAAACACATTGGGCATCTCCTGGGAGTATGACCTACTCATATTTTTTTTGCAGTTTTGGTGAGACTCCGTGTTTTCACCCGGATGAGTGTATAGCCATTTGGGGTGGGTCTTCTACTTACCCCCCACGTTACATTGTCAGGCAGCACCCAGGGTACCTGGCCGGTTTCACTTCACCTTCCCCCCCTCCTCGCCTTCCTTAGGGAAAAATGTTAAATCTATACTGTGAGGAGGGTGATTTAA
>NW_008626957.1:381-2990 GCF_000691845.1 Merops nubicus | reverse complement strand
ATATTATTAATATTAATATTAATAATAATAATAACTCTGAGCCACGCCACAGTTCCTGCTCCCCAGGACCTGGCTACACTTTGGTGACACTCTCTGCTGGCTTCACCTTAGCCAGCTCCTCCCTTTTGGGGGGTTGAGGGCAGACCCCCACCCTGTTTCTCTGGAAACACCCCGGGGATTTCTGCCCCTGCTTGAGGAGGCAGCGAGCCCCAGCACCGAGCAGGAGCAGGCTCAGCAGCACCACCAGCAGAACCAGCCAGCCCCTGGGCTGAGGGCAAAGCCACGCAGGGCTGCTGGAGATCTTGGAGGAGAAGTTCCTGCCCCCATGCTGGTAGGTGCAGAGGGCTCTGTCCAGGTCCCTCACGGCCACGCTGGCTGCCTGCAGCGCCTCCAACCAGCCCAGCTGGCAGCAGCTGAAGGGGTTGCCCGCAATGCCCACGTCCCTCAGGCTGTGAGACCAGCTCCTGAGCTCACCCAGCCCCAGCAGGCTGTTGTCTCCCACGTCCAGGCTCTCCAGAGGGGAGCAGAGAAGCCCCGGGGGCAAAAGGCTCAACCTGTTGCCCGAGAGGTCCAAGACTTTGAGCGTGGCCAGGCAAGGGAGCTCTGCCTCGCTGTCGTCCATCTGGTTGCCCCTCAGAGAGAGGCTCTGCAGGGAGGACTCCAACCCCCCCAGGGCCTCCTTGGGCAGGGACAGGTCCTTGTTCCCCGAGAGGTCGAGGGAGAGCAGCGAGGTGTGGCTGAAGGAGAAGGGGGGCAGCCTGCTGATGTTGTTCCTCTGAAGGTTGAGGTGCTTCAGGCGAGGCACGTCATGGAAGGGGGTGCAGCTGCTTCCTGGGGCTGGCCCTGGAGAACCCCCTCCTGAATCCCCTCCCCGGGGGCCCCCCTGGCTCTCACAAGGCTGGAGGTGGTTGGAGCCCAGGTCGATGGCTTCCAGCCAGGGCAGAGACTGGAAGAACCAGCGTGGCAGGACATGGATGGCGTTGCCGTGGAGGTCCAGCCGGCGCACGGAGAGGGTGGGCGAGCGGGCACCAGGCTCCATACTGCCAGCCAGCCACTCCCTGGCTACAGCCTGGAGGCAGTTGGTAGCCAAGCTGAGGCTCTGCAGAGAGCCCAGGCTGTGGAAAAAGGGGAGAGGGAACAGCTCCAGGCGGTTCTTGCTGAGGTCCAAGTCAGCTACACGGGTCAGCCCGGCGGCGGCGGGCCGGGTCCTGTTGGACTTTGCCATCTCCTCGTAGAGCAGGAGAAACTCCTCAGGACGGCCAGGGCCCGGGAGCAGGGAAGCAATAAGGTTGTTGGAGAGGTTTAGGTGGGTGAGGTGCTGGGCTCTGGGAAGCTCTGGGAAGTGGAGGAGTCTGTTATGGCTCAAGTCGAGCACCTGAAGCAGGTAGGGCTCCGCTCCCTCCCCCGTGACGAAGAGCTCCAGGGCGTTGTGGCTGAGGTTTAAAACCCTCAGCTGCGTGAGGCTGAAGCTGGAGATACAGTGGAGAGAATTCAAAGCCAAGTTCACCACCTCCAGCTCCTCCAGAGCCTCAAAAGCTCCCTCCTCGATTTCCAGGAGGTAGTTGTTGCTGAGGTCGAGCTGGCGCAGCCGCGGAGCGCTCCGGAAGATCCCCGCCGGCAGCCTGGTCATCTTGTTGCCAGAGAGATCCAGGGTCCTCAGCTGGGTGAGGTTGCTGATGTACCAGCCCACCACGTGGCTCTCCAGGTGGTTTGCTGACAGGTCCAGGACCTCTATGTTCCTCAGGAGGTGGAGGGCTCGCCCGTTGGCCAGGGGGTTGCGGTCCAAGCGGTTGGACCCCAGCAGGAGGACACGGAGCTGGGGCAGCCGGGCCAGGGCCGTGGCTGACACGACTTCCAGGAGGTTGGAGCACACGTCCAGGTACTCGAGCTGCCCAAACGTTGGCATGGAGCTGCCCGACAGGTTTTGGAGGAGGTTGTTGGAGAGCTCGAGGTGCTTGACCCCTTGGGCAAGCTCCGTTGGGAACTCGCGCAGGCCAGCTCCTTTGCAAGACACCTTCGTGGGGGTCTGCAGAGACAGGGGAAGATGTTGGCATGAGAGGGTCTACAAACCATAGCTCCTGACCAGCAGCTGCCCAAGATGGGCGTGGACAACACGGACATCATGAGCAACATGGACATCATGAGCAACATGGACACAAGCAACATGGACACGAGCAACATGGACCTGAGCACCACTCCCCCTTCCTGAGCTTGGGATGGAGCCAGACTAACCCACTGCTTAGGGACCAGCAGCTTGTCCCAGGGTTAAGGTGGACTTTCCAAGTCACTGTTGGGTTGTTTCTGATGGTGCAAGGAGAAGACTCAGCCTCTGACCCCATCGGCTGTCCTCCCGTGCGCCCCAGCAAGCAAGGTGGGCAAAAAAGTGGGGTAAGGAGTGGAGATGCAGCAGGGTGGTGGGACAAAACCAGCCTCTGAGGGCACTGGGACAACCCAGGCAGTGGTCCAGAGTGTCCCTGCTCTGTCTAGGCAGAGAAAGGGCCCAGTCCTGGTGGGCTCCACCTCCCCTCTCCCTCCAAACTTGTTCTCTCCATCCATTTGGAGTCAGGAGCCTGGGCGTGGAGCAGCTGGTTTCTGCTCATGGTGGGGGG
>NW_008626957.1:0-357 GCF_000691845.1 Merops nubicus | reverse complement strand
CAACTGCTGTCTGAACCCCCGGGGAGACCCTGTGCTCCAGCCTGCCTCTCACCAAGCTTCTCAAGCTGGCACCCCCGTGGCAGGGACTGCGGGAAGGTGCCACCATCACGGTGGGAGCACGGGAGCCAGCTGGGTGCTGGGACCAGCTCCTGGGGGCCCGGGGGGGAGCGGCGCCCAGGGGACCAGCTCGGAGACAGGAGAGCAGAGAGGAGCTCAAAGCTGGGAAGGCTGAGGAGATAGAGGCTGGAGGGGAGCAGCTGGAACCCGGTGCCACACGTGGGACGCTGGCAGCCCCGCTCAGCCCCAGCCCAGGTTCTCCTGGGTGAGCAGCTTTACCTGTTGGCAGGACGTGGTGCT
>NW_008626956.1:0-3324 GCF_000691845.1 Merops nubicus | reverse complement strand
CTGGTGCCTGGCTGTGTTGTCCCTCAAAGTAAAATGAACACTACGCCCTACAGCAAAGCATCTGAGTATGTTTTTCAGTGCTTAACCTAAAGCTGTGACACCTCGAGCATCAGGGGACAGATCTGGTGTCTTTGATTATTGTTTTCAACATGGCACATCATTACTAAAAGAGCTAGCCCCTTTGTCACAAGGTTCTGACAAGATTTTGTCACTTTCTAGGCAGGTTTCCATATAAGAACTGCAACTGGGTATATACGTTAGAGTCAAGCGGATGGAGTTAGTTAGCCTGCATATAGGAAAGTTTTCACATTTAAAAGGTTTGGATCTCAGTCATTACTCAAAAAGCATGTGGATTTTGGCATGGTGATACCAGTTGGCTTAGCTCTGTGCTCACCACTGGCCATACGTTACTGCTCACTAGTGCCATCAACAGTACCATGGACATTGCAGCACCTGACAATGAACATTGTTTTGCTTTGGTTTTTTTTTTTGTTTTTTTTTTTTAAATTTAATGTTCCTGATTCTAAACTTAAGCTAACTCTTGCACTGAACACGTCTCAGGAAAGAGAACGTGTCCCAGAATTAGATGTAGCCTGTCAGCCCTTGTCAGTACTAAATCATCTGGCTTCCCAGACACTGCACCAGGGTCTAGAAAGAGCATGGTGCCTTGCCGTGCTGAAACACAATCCTCATCCTCAAACTAATGCTAACCATGAATCTCCTAGTCTACCAGACAGCAAAACACTGACAACAGAGCTGTCACCCTGTTCTGGCAGATGCAGCCATACACCCAAGTTAATGCATTCTTTTCCTACAAACAAGTTAGTATATTCTTTTCCAATAAATGTATCAAAGAATGTTTCAAGTCAAACATTTTCCGTTTGTTTTTTCTTGAATTCTGAAGCTGATAGCAAGACTTGGGTCATTTGAAAGACTGTTAGCGAATTTTAAGTGCATATTTCATTACAAAAGAAAGAAAGAACAAAAATTTAACAAAGGAAAATGTATTCTAGTAATGTATGTCTTTGTATGCAGTCTTTGCTGTTCCTCTCTGAGCAATGACTTAATTCTTGTGATTCCTCAGCTTTCCACAGGGTGAACCAAACATGACTATGGTGTTAGCTGCGCGATCAGGAGCTGCGTGGTAGCTTCCCACGTGACTTCACTGGCATAATACAATCAGAAGGTCTAAACACTACACCTAAATAAAGATCTTTAGGAATCAGCACTGCACTTAATTAATCCCTTGTATAATTCTACAGGATTCAGTGGAGCTACAGTAAAAAGGAACCCAGTCCATCATCTTCTAAAAGAGATTATATCATCTGCCTTTGTAATAGTTTTAAAGAGGTTTCCATTCCTTACAGGTAGTGTTATAACATGACTTGGGTTCTGTAATTTATTAGAATACACTGCAAGCCTCATTCAAAGCATGTTATTATGTTATTTAATTTACCAGAGTTGATGGGTAGTGACTAATACCAGGGGTGTAAATGTGTGTTGGTGTGCAATGGGAGCTCTTTCCAACCTGGAAGCCTCTCCTTTGTGTAGTTTCTTGGCGACCCACTTGCAGACAAGACTCATCCATGGGTGTGGGACCTAATGGTGCCAGCAGGTAGTGTAGTGGAGCACCTGATTTTGTTCCTTTTGAAGGCAATCTAATAAATACATTAACAACTTAAAAGAACAAAACCAGCACATAGTTAACAAAGAAACAAATTCTCTTCAGATCACATTGCTAACATACACACTGCTTGCAGGGCACATGACAATTTTGGGTGCCACAGTCCTTTTTTTTCTGCAGAATTTTATAACCAAATACTTTCCTTGGAAATTGTTACAGTTAAGTTTCTAAAAGTATAACTCTTCAGCTTTCAAAACTCCAGCCAGAAATACACCTCTGCCATCAATCAAATGTGTACGAGTGCCAAACTTTAGTAGAAGACTTGCAGAAGTTTGAATGTAAAAGGTCTTGGAGCATGACAGCTCCAGCCTTGACTTTCTTGGTCACAGGGACAGGTTCTGTGGCATTCTTGTGAACATAAAGCATGGGATAATCAACCTGTTAGTGTGCCAAGCTCAGGTCAGATTTAACTGAAATCTGCTTATGTTACAAGCCTGTTGTACCGCCTTGTAAGCACTGGCTCAGATGATAAAGGAGGAAATAAAGAGAGGTTCTCTGGGACAATTCTGCTGCTATCATGTATATTTGGGGCAACACTGAGCCAAATGCTGTTACTGAAGATAACCGCTTACATACAAAAAAATACAACCTTCATCTTATGAGGAGAAACAAGCTACCATCTCTCATGCAACCTTTGCAGGCACACCTAGCCATGGCTGCTCCATGTATCCCAGATGTGTAAGATTTCATAAAATTTAAAATTACACAAGGACCTTGCAGGACTTTTGGAAGATTACAAAAAATCAATGCATTCAGAGGTAGGTGTAAACTAACTGTAAAGAATGGTTGCTGGTTGTCACCAGCTGTTGAACTGCCAACTTTGACACATGTCATACTTGGGAGACATCTACCTCAAATTTGATGCTCCAGACTGCTCTGTTAATTGTGTGAAATATTCAAATAACTGACTGCATCACAAGACAGGAGCTTTCAAAGAGCATTCTATTATATCCATTCCTTTGTAGGATTATCTTCGTTATTATGTTGTAAGTATATTCTGGCTCTGATTAGCACGAACCTCTCTTGATGTGGCCCCTTGTTATGAACAAGATGTTTCCCAGTGCGTCATCCAAAGCACGGAATACAGGCCATGTTTCAGAAGCATATTCATTACTTCACACTAGGGAGTTGCCACAGTAAAATATTAAATACAGTCAGACCAAAATAATAGCTACTTCAAAGGTTCTATTGTGTTATCAATCAAATGCAGATGGTCCAATTAATATTATGCAAACTCAGTATTTTGCCTGGAGAATTTCTAGCAGCTAGGGTCACAAAAGCAAATGTCTCCCAGGAAATAAAGGATAATTAGGCTAAAAAGGCTCAAAATCTCCCAAGGAAAAATTATAAATATCAATTTAAAATATAGTAGCGTAGTAATCTCTAAAAGATTTTTTTACTAAAAAATATTTGGGACTCCAGAAGAACTTAACAAAGGCAGATCAGTTTGTGTGATGTGAAAAATAAAAAGGAGGTTCAATACATTCATAAGAGAATCACAGAATGGTAAGGGCTGGAAGAGACATCTGGAGATCATCCAGTCTGACCCCCCCAACAAAACAGGTTCATCTGGGAGAGGTTACACAAGAACGCACCAAGGCAGATTTTGAAGGTCTCCAGGGAAGGAGATTCCACAACCT
>NW_008626955.1:359-621 GCF_000691845.1 Merops nubicus | reverse complement strand
AAAAATAAAAAAAAAAGCGCATTTCCCTGCTGGTCTGAGTAAATGTTTAATCCCCAGCTCGCAGAAAAAGCAGCTCAAAAGTGCTTTTTTTCTCAGCAAGTCTGAACCAGTCAGCCTGGTGCCTCCTCCCTCCGGCTCACACCCTCCCTCCCACCGCTCCAGAGGAATATCCCAGCCTGCTCCAAGGTGCCGCTGGGCACCCCGGGCAGGACAGAGCCAGGCCGGAGCAGTGGCTGCGCCCACGGGGCTGGGGGGGGGGAGG
>NW_008626955.1:0-349 GCF_000691845.1 Merops nubicus | reverse complement strand
CTCCCACTTCCCTGCTCTGCTCCGGCGGCTGGAGTGCCTGGGATGGGGTCCCCGCACTGGAATCGGCTCTGCCTGCTGCTCCTGGCGGGTTTAACATCCTCCCTGCTCCTCTACGGTCATTACTACGCTACAGTGGAGTCTCCCACCAGCCAGAGGATCATAGCCAGGTAACGGGGAGGGGTGGCAGGAGGGCGGTGGGAGGCAGGGATGTGCAAATCCGGCATGAGGTACCGTACTCTGGGATGGGGAAGGGGAATCGGGGTGCTGGTGTGGGCCCCTTGGTGCAGGTTACCCCAGCTGCGTCCCCGGTTGTTGGCTGGGTTCCGGACAGTGCCTGCCGCAGGCTCAC
>NW_008626954.1:0-25134 GCF_000691845.1 Merops nubicus | reverse complement strand
CACATTCCTCTGTCCGGGGAGGTGGAAGCGGGGCTGGCATTAACGGGGGTGCTTCGGGTTGGTGTCTGCTCGGAGGAGTCCGTTGTAGCTTAGGTCTGCGGAGCAGTATTTCCAGACTTGGTGCCCCTTGGAAGCCAGATAATGCCCTTGTGTTCTGTGGGGGAAGCCCAGCCAAATGTCACCCCGCGTTTTTCCGCGTCAGTGTGTGCATGTAGACTAGATCTGAGGGATTGATCTGATTGTTTATAGGCACGGAAACAGTCCTGCTTTCAGTTTTAAAGACTAGCAAAAATAAATAAGATGGCTGTGATAGGGAGGAAGCCTCACATCTGCTGGATGCTAGAAGTTGAGAGGCAAGTGAAAAATGAGGCCAGTCTCTTCACTTGGCTCCTCTATGCCTTCCCTTTCTGGGAGATAAAACCTCTGGAAATATTTTTATCACTATCTTTCACACAGTATTTTCATGCAATCTGGCTAGTCCTGTGGAGACCAAAGCCTGGATGTGACACAGAAGTCCAAGTTCTGTGGGATCCAAGAGAAGCTTTAGGATGAGGCTGCTAGCACTTTTTCTTAACTATACATATTCCATCTGAATATCAGCTATCATTAGGAGACTAAGCACACAAGTGGTCACCTTGTCCTAGCCTGTTAGCATTGGCAAGTAAGATACTTCCTTAAAAAATTGATTCCATAGAGATGCAGATCAAATACTGGAAGAAAATCTTTTGTTAAAACGTGTCTTTTTAAAAATACAAATTTAAAACACAGTTTGGCATCTGAAAATGGTCCAAAACAGTTCATTAAGTGTTTTGCAGAAATCTTAATCAAGGAAACTCTATAAAAAACGTTTCTGTTTGTACAGTTAACAGGGGAGTGTTTTGCCAATGACCAGGCCCAACAAAAATGATAGCACCAGCAGGGAGATGAACCAATACACAGACTGTATTGTAGACAGAAATGTTACTGTATGAATGACCGCTGGGGGTACAAACAGGTCAACAAGCTCATACATGATCGACATCACCCCCAACGATCTCACAAACAACATGACTCGGCCCACAACAGGTGGTACAAACAGAGACCCGAAGTTTCCCACAGTTGGCATGGGAAACAGCCAAACCAGCAAATTAAACGCATAAGAAAAAGGTGCCCACATGGCAACTCTCACCCAATCTGCCCGTGTTCGCAAAGGTCTAAACAGACTGGGGTCCAGCTCCAGGGAGAGTCAGGAGGTCTGCCCTGAACCAGGAAGCTCTGGGGAGTGCACTCCACAGACAGACACTCCTGACTCCCTGCAAGTGGTCCCAGCTTTTATCCCCAAGCAGACACCTGACCTTTGTCAACTCAGTGCGGGACCCCTGGGGCTCATTTCCCTTATGGCTCTCCCTGCAGGGCCGGCCACACCCTGGGGGGAAGCTATAAGGCAAACTCACCACCTCTTTATGAAGGGCTGTGGGAATCACCTCTATGTCAACCTTAATTTGGGGGCTCGGGGTTCAAACCCCAGCATTTCAGGGAGTCCAATGCAATGTTTAGATAGGTTAGGATTTAATAGTCCTCTTAACAATTGAAAACACAATGCATTTGTAGAGGAGCTAAAATGGTATCTAAGCAGCACCCACTAGCCTAGCAGTCATATGTAGATGTATTCTCTGGGTTCATGCCATGCCTGAATATACTATCTCCAGGATGAGGGGGAGTGAGAAATTAAAAGCACCTTAGCTGGAGCTGCTAGCAGTTACCATGAATTGTCCCTACAAGTCATAAAAGTGGTGTTAGAGGGAAACGTTCGGTTGAGAACTAGAAAGCTGAAGTAACAAATTGTGATTTTTCTGCCTGCCCAAATACTGCACAAGTTTCATAGAGGTCACTGACCCCGTGCCTGGCAGAAACTAATTTTTGCTACAGCTTAGCTTTGGGCTAAAGCCAGTACTTTATCAGTTCTCTGTGGCCTTGCCTTTATTAAAGAGAGTTTCTGATTAACCTCTCAGCAGTACAGTTGTCCCTTTGAGGAAAAAAAATACCACTTAATGACAGCTGAGTGACGCTAACAGAAAGAGGAAGCAGAGTCGGCTCTGCAAATGTATTTGCTTACACAACTGCACTGCTCATGCCTGTTGGCCTCTCACCTACCTTACCCTCTCTTAATCCACCCTCCAACTGCAAGCAGACTCAGTACAAAGTAAGACAATTTAGAGGTATGATATTCCCACACGATTTCTAAAAATGAATGGTTTGGGAGAAAAGTGAGACTTATTTAGCTCTCAAATGAAGAAGAAAAGGAAGAAGAAACAACACAGTGCATGTTTTTCTGTGAGACAGTGGCTGACCATGAGTACTGGTCAGCTCGTTACACGATAGGTCGTGGTGCACATTATCAATACATATTATGTCTTATCTTAGTCAAGCAAGAGATAGGGGGGAGCTATGAGTATTTGGGATGTGACTCACTGCAGAAGGTTAGGAAATAAAGGGGCCGGAACAGGATGTTTTAAAGGGAGGCCTAAATATTGGAAGGGGATGTTGAGATATTGTGTAGGACGCGGGAGGGAGTTGAAGGTACTGTATTGGGAAGACATGGAGACGACAGGGGAAGCTTGGGTTACTCTGATAGGAACGATGGACATAACTGATACAAACCAAAGGTTCATTACTGACACTGCTGGTACAGCAACTTGTTTTCTGACAAGTGAAGGAGAATAGGCCATGCTCTGGTAGTAATAAGAGATTTGCTAGGGAAACAGTGAAAAGTGTGAGTTGCAGAACTGCAGCTAGTGTAAAATGAGAGGTAGAGGAGTGCCTGGGATTAAGTAATTTAATGCAAAGATCTAATAGCAAACAGGTTAGAGTTTCTACAATAACTAATATAAAAGGAGGAAGTGCATGAAGATGCTATCTGTTGTATTTAATGAATAGAAACTACATATGATGGACACCTAACATTAATATGAAGATTACTGTGAAAAGGAGTAACATAAATGGATATTTTCGTGATGATCATGGGCAGTTCATTTACATTTCAGGAGGAGGGAACAGAGCAGTAGGAATTAGCTCAAATATTAACTGATTACCCAGGGCAGGAATTCTTCATTTGCTACCCTCTGGACAGAGATCTGTTATGAGGGACACTGGCTAAAGATCAGTACAGACACTCAAATGCTATTATTTGGCAAGGTGTTTTTTCAGACACTTCCAGGTTCCTCCGGGCTTTTTGAGGAATGATAACCGTTGGGTAGAGAGAGGATTCACCTGACAAAGTGGGGCATGAACGCCTTTGCCAACAGGCACACCAGCTTTATAAGGACAGCTTTAAACTAGGTTACTGAAGGATGGAGAAGCAGTACCATCAGACCTAAGCTGGAAGAGAACTGGAAGAGCTAGAAGAGATGTGCTAACACAGAAGTAATGGTAGAAAATGGGAAAGAAGATGCAGGATAGCATGATGGCAGAGGATGTCCACCTGTGCCAGAGCAAGCAAAGTGCTTGGGGACCCACCCCACGTGCCTGCACACAGGCTGGCCTTTAGGAGGACCTCAACAGGCTGGAGAAGTAGAACAACAGATGCTTGCTCCATGAAGTTCAGCAAACATAAATTTAAAATCTTGCATCTAGGACAGAGGGGTTCTGGCAAAAGCAGCTGGATGCACATCTGCACTAACTTACAGTCCAAGACATTTTTTACGAGCTTGGACTCTGTACTGGGCTTTATTATTAGGTTGTAATCTCTAGCCCTTGCTCCCTGAAAGAAAGCAATTATTAGAGCTAGTTCCTTTACCCATTTGCCCTGAAAATTGTGTCTCATTGCCTAGTTCTAATATTTCCTCTTAAATATTTGAAGGAGCAGGGGTACAATGTGCTTTCCTAATCTAATTTTTCTTTCATTCACCAGAACAGGAAAAACACCAGAAGTTACCTAGGTAAATCCTCATTCTGCAGCACAGTTACATCATCCTTCTATAGTCAACAAAACTAGTCTTCCCTGTGTTGGCCCACCATCAGGTTAAAAGAAGCTATTAATTTCTTTACCTTTGTATCAGAGGCACAAATTCCATCAAACAATGTGATATACGTAACTGGAGTTTCCAAAATAGAGAGCAACTAGAATAGAAAGTAATATTATGGAATACTTCTACTGCTTTGTATTTCATTGTGTGAGGAGATAACTTTCTTTTTGATACATGTTTATACACATACAAACAAAACTATGAAATAGAAAATAACTTTAAGTGCTTTTGATGGCTACAATCTTGTTACTCTTCTTCTTAATACATAATTTGGATTTAAGGAAGAAGTTGCATGTTCTGGAGGCCATTAAGAATGGCAGTCTGCAAAGTGAAGATACCATTCAATTTGATAGGAAACCTTCACAGAGATGCAACTTGAAAGACTGCACACTGAAATAAAAGCACATTTCTCTTCTGGGAACTTTCCTAAACCCGCTGGACTTTTTAGCTCCAGAGGTCAAGTAAAGTTTGATCTGGAATCTCCAGCTGCCTGGAGCAGTTCTTTCTGACTGAAATAGAATTTTTTTAAAAGTATATGAAGGGGAAAAGTGAAGGCAAAGTGTTTATTTAAAAAGAAGACTCTGCCTGCAATTAAAAACCAGTTTGATTTTGAATGCAGTGACTATGGCCAACTACATGCAGAAGTCACACAGTTGAGACACTAGATCCTGCATTCCTTGAGCAAAAGACATTTTACTGGGAGTCTTAGGCAAGTAAAGAATGCAGTTCTGAATCCAAATTTCGTATTATTCCAGATGTGGGTGGGGGATATACATATCTACTAACTAAACTGAAAAATCTTGATTATCAGCAGCCTATCTGTTGTACTTCCTGCCTCTCCTCTTCCCTCTTGCTCTCCGGTCTGTCTCTCCCTTCACCCACAAGCTTCTCTTTTAGCTCTGGCTTCTGCACTTTCCCAAACTCCAGGTGTTGCACAAACACACTAGGTGCTTGTCACCGCTGTGTGGCCTTGTATTTTTTTCCTCATTTATCTATGGTCTTTTTTTTTAAAGTTAGAATGTCTGTGGAATATGGGCAGTATCTTCCAGGCACATTTGCAGAGCACGAAGTCCAATTAAAAAGAAACCAATCTAGGCTTCTTATTGCCAGAACATACTACAATCCTTCCCGAAGTTCAGATCATCACTCTTGCCTCCACATGCGTTGCTGGTGTGTGTCTGCCTTTCTTCCCTAAAAGCACCTGATACAGTAGTTCACAGCACTACCAGAGCTTCAGCTGGTTGCTTATTTAGCCTAAGATGTGGGTGTACCTGCCCTGGGACTCTTCATGAGTCAGTAGAGACAGAAGCTTCTCCAGAGGGAGACTAATTCAGATAATAATAAGAGCTGTTCTGGAGACATTCTTCTCTCCCCATGGACAACTAAGATGGGCAGGACAACTAGGCTTGTGTCCTGCTTAGGCACGTCAGTTAGAAGGCTCAGGCTGGGTGAAATGGATCAGGGACTGAATTCAGAATTAGGAAAAAAGCTTTGTGCTCTGGCCCAATATTTCAGGCTCTGGCAAAGCCTCTTGGAGCCCAGACAATTAAATTCAACATCCACTCTCTAACTGGAAAAACACTTGTGTCAAAACAGCCTTTCTCAAATGTTGTGCTAAGCCTCATCCAGTTGGGAGAACCTGATGATGGCTATTGCTAATGCTGCAAAACTGAAGTGCTCAGAAAATGTCCCACAGTGTAGTTTTTGGGAGTCTGCCAAGTTAGAGCCTACCTAGGAAGAAATAATTAAGCAGTGGTATTTTATGTTTCACATGATTTTTGAAATTGATTGACCCCTGGTGATGCTGGGCCTGACTGCGCAAAAAATATCCCACCCACTACTTTCACATCAAGAGTCTCTTAAGATGTCTGTTTATGTTCAACCAGAAGTATAAAACAAAAAAAAAAATCCCAGTCATGTTCAAAAATCTTTTCCTACGAGCTATTCAGGGAGACAGTAACTTACTGTTTGAAGGAGACAAGGGTCCCTGACCTAAACATAAATAAGAAATTTAAAACAGTTTAAATTAAAAATATTTAAAACAGAGAAATGAAAACCAGTTCTAACACAGTTTTAGCCACCACTCATACCTGGAGCAATGTGGTCTGGCATCTAGTTTCTGTCACTGGAATCTCTTACAGTTATTCGATCAGTCTGTATGTATTGCTCTGAGGGTATTCACCATCTCTTTGCTGATGATGGAGTTTCCTGATCCTCTTCTTGAAGTTCAAAGATTTAATGTATCAAGGATGAACCAATTCAAATCTCTGTTGTTTATTTTCATTATTTTAACATACATTAAGTGAAAGACTTAAATTGTGTCCACATTCTGGTATTATGACAAAGCATGAAAATGGAAACGAATACAACTAAATAGAACCACGTAAACAAATTCTGGCTAATGGGGAAAGAGACAGGTTTTAATTCACCAGCTTAGCACATTGCTATGTTTGTAATAGTTGACCTCTTACAGTTCTTATTCAATCTTGCAGGGTTTTGCTGAGCCACTTTCAATTCACATTCACTCATACAGTTGGCACTAAACATGCTGCAATAACGGAAGAGGAGGAAACCATTTACATTTCCACTAGTAAATCTGATTTTGGGTCCAGGTTAGAACTGGAACAGATTTGGGTCGTTTTGTCAAGCAGTCTGCCTCCATAAACCAGCAAGTGCCCATTACCATGTCTCTGTGAAACTGGACTAACAGCTGTTAGTGTAATGTGAGGGGAGGGTGGGGACAAGCATATCCTCAGGGCTCCAGAAAAGCTGTAGTTCATTTGGTCTGATCACAACAGCTATTTGGACTTACCACAAGAACTTGTACTCATGTAGGGCAGAAAAATAGTATAATTTTTAATCAGTTTCCGGGGGATTTTAATTTTAGAGTAGAATTGGTCAGACTCACTACTATGTAAGAAAATCAATCTACAGCTTAAAAGTCATAAATGGTGGCTTACATGTGTTCTGAAACACTGAAAGGAAGGAGCTCAGAGATACATTAAAATGCACTCTGTCAAAAACTCTACTTTTGGTGGGCAGCCAGAGAATCTATGGGGTTTCTTTTTTGACACGTACTCCATACTCAGTTCAAAATATTTCAATATCAGATACATTTGCATTTAGTTTTGACCAAATGGGATGATAAATTCCCATGTAAAATATCATTATCACATGACTGCTTTCTTTATTTCTAATTTGCACTGGGTTCTAAAAACTTCATTGTTATTTTGAGCATTATCAAGGGGCATTTGTCCCCTTGATAAGAAGTCTACGTGTCTTTGCTTTGCTAGATGTTATGTCTTACCCATTCAGCTCCAGGTTCAGTCAATATGCTGCTTACATTTGCCATCTGAATTTTTCTAAAATTGCTTGTTCTACAGTCCAGTTTCTGCCTTACAGCTGAAACTGTTTTTACCCAAGTCTCAAATGACCCAAGCCCTAGAAACAAGACTCCATCACTATTCTTAGTGGCTAGTTGGTATCTTTTGAATCATATGGTCAGCTATGTCTCACTGAAATCTTGCTTCACATGCTTTTATGACGACACTGACTCATGATTCTTCCATTTTTCAGCACTGCCTTGGAGGATCTGTCTTACTCCTTCACCCCTTTCTGTGCACCCTTCTCTTCTTACCCTCTTTCATCTAAAGCACAAGATACCATATTTATCGAAATCACTTCCAGGTCTTTTTCATACACATTTCCCTTTTCAAATGAAGATGTCAGCCTGTCTTTGACTGTCAATTGGCTTGTGGATGTCTGGCTTTCAGCCAACATGCAAGATCATTAAACATAGTTCATCCTCCCTCACTAACTCCTTCAGTCACCAGAAGCCACAGCTTCCTGCCTGTCAGTCAGTACCTATCACATAGGCATTATGTTTGTCTCAGACCTCTCAAAGTCCTTCTGTCACTTCTGTCATAAGATAGGTTATGGAGAAGTTGTTTTTTTTAATCTAAGATAGAGTCTTGACAATGTGCCCTATAGTGCTTACTATTGAAATTCTTGTCCAGATCTTCACTTTACGTCTCAAGTACTGAAACATCCTTTTTGTGGCATTGCCAGATACAATTTAGTTAATATATGCAGTAATTTAGAAAGTCTTTGGAAAGGCATTTTTTCTAGAATCTGAACTTTGACAATGTCACCTATCTTTCAATTCCTCCACAGCTTCTGTATTTTAGCAACCAACTTAAGTGTAATGAAATCCATTCTTTACAGCTTGCTTTAATTATCCTTGTTTAATACTGAGAAGGTTGATTTATTTTTTCTGAAAGGATTATAACTTAATTTCCAAACAGGAGCTACCAGTTGTGCCTGCATAGCTCAAGAAAAACACAGTCCAGATCTTAACAGCCAGCCCTGGGTACTGGGAGCTTCATGGCTGTGTTACCGTGGCTGTACATCTGGATGAATATATTGTGCCTCTCCGCCGGATAAACAGCCCAAAGAAAACACTGCTCTAATGAATTTGTTCTGCTTCCAGTGCCAGGTTAACTCATTCAGAAGCAGCTCAAATATCTGTGCACATCTTTACTTTAGTACCGTGCAGATGTAGAACCCACATTTCTTCCTATGCTTCCTCTTCTCTTTGGAAAAACTTTGCTGTTAGCACAAGCAAAATTACTTTGTAGTTCTCCTTTAAACTGTTATTTGCTATGATAGTGCCAGAAAAAAATCCCAAACAACAACAACAATAATCCTTACAACTGCTGAGCTAGGACAACCTTCTAAGCCGTTTAATGCTGGTCTTATGGCTCCCTTGTATATATCCCAGTCTCCCTAGCTCAGATGCTTTAAAGCAAACAAATAAACAAACAAAAAAATGACCAAAAAAATCTATCTAATGAAAACTGGACAAGAAAACTTCTTGTTTGTCTGATAAGTACCATCAGTTCAACCCTTGACAAAAGAGCTGATATCCCTTTGTAAATTTTTATATTAAAATCTCATATTAAATTACTTGTACATCACTTCCAAAGGAACCTATACAAATTCCAGTAAATTGTGTGTCCTAATAGACACGTCTTCCCGAAAATATCTATTCCTGAATCTATTAAAGTATTATTACTTTCCTCTAAGTATATTTGATGTTGATTTCTGAGTGACCTATTGCATCCTGGACTGTTGAAAATGAAAAATGATCCAGTTTAATAATAAGAGATGACATCTACGTTGGTGGAAATCCAGAGTGTAAAGCTGTAATGAAATCTGTACCAGAAGGAATTATCTAAAGAATTATAAAGTCCTTTATATTTAATTTCTATCTACTTTTTTGAAAGTGGCTTTTTAATAATCTTGCCCTCATTCCCACCATAAAGAAGGAAATGTGTATACTGCCTCTCTGCAGTGAGGACCCTAGAATATTTAATTAGTCCTTTGCAGGGAAAAGGGGCATATGATAGATGTTTACTGTGATTACGCTGGACACAGATTTTTTCTCCTCTTTCTGGCAAAGAGTAGGTGAATGTCCCTGCTTCTTGCTGAACAGTTACTACGAGACTACTCACACACTGCAAGGAGACGGTAGCTTTTGAAATACCAGGGCTATTTCTGCCAAGAATACTGTCCCCTTAGGATCAGGAAAAAAAAAAACAAAACACTGTTGCTGTTGTGTTGCTGCTTTCAGCCACAGACTGTATGTGCCCAACAATGCGTAAAAGTTCAGCACAAAAATACAATCAGCTGCCTTACCTTATTACAGCCTCTTGGCTATATTGAAATAGGTGGGTATAAACCAGAAGATAAACTTCTAAATAAGTATTTTGGAGGATGCAATTAATGTATTTTTCCTTACCCAAAACTATCTCGTGCTATTTTTTACATGCCCTGTTACTTGAGTGTTCATCGTAAGGGTTGCTCCACTCTCCTTACTCAGGAGGAAAAGGAATTTTTGCCAGAGTTAGGACTTCATGAGCAGATCCTGCACATTACAGACCAGCACATGGATGGTCATTGGGAACTGGCTGAACACTGTGCATAGAAGCTGATAATTCTTCTTCTCTCTCCTTGTATATCTTGCCAGCACCTGATTTTTTTCTCGCATATCCGAAATTCATATTTTTAATGCTGACAAACTGCTTACATTTCTGGTGTTCATATCTCTGTCTGCACTGTTAATGCTAATTTTACAGAAAATGGGTCACAATCTGTATTAATTGACATTGGTTTTTAAAAAAAAAAAAATCACACCAGGGAAGTTTAAATAGTTGTATAAAACATTTGCCTGAACTATGAATGTAAATGTAGACTCAGTAGTATTAAAAATTTTTTGTATCTTAACTAATTTCTGAAAAGATCAGTAGAGTTAAGTTTGGAGCAATGCTAATTTTATCTGTTGGTCCTTTAATAATTCTTTTGCCATAGTTATGATTGGAATTTGTAGTGGCAGAGGAGATTCTACCCACAGATAATGTTTCGCAGGTTTTACTGCTACCCCAGCACAGAGTCACAACGGCTGGAGTTTATTCAGTGCCAAGATGCTGAATTCATGGGATATTTTACTCCTGATGTTGGTAGAGCCTGGCTTCCTGCCCTTGTGCTGTGGCTGCACAAGATGAAATTCTATCCACTCTGCAGTAAAAGACAAACTTTCTAGTATCTTCAGTCAGGACAGAATTTCACACTTCAAGGGCAACTCAAATCTAATTCCCTTTTGGTAGCAGAACCAGTTTAAGGCTCATCTCCTAGCTCCTTTCCCCACTGCAGCTGTGCACATTTGCCCCTGAACCACTACAGTTGAAGAGATGAGAATGAGAACATTGGGAAAATTTGGATCAACAATACCTTAAAAAAAATTATTTTTTTTTTCTTTTTTTTTTAGTGCTGGTTACTTTAATGAGCCACCTTACCCTAGGGCCCACAGACAGCTGTGTTCACACAACTGATGTGGATGCAAAGCTCAGTGCAGATTTGATCAGACTGGGAGCAGAAGAACAGAGCCCATCAATTTGACTTGACTTGCTTGAGGTGGCTTTGCTGCCAAAAGCAGTGGTACATGGATCCACAGCCTCTGTGTGTAACGTAGCTTGTACACAGTGGGAGCAGGTGCCATGTTCTTTTTGTGGTATGTGGAGGAGAAAGAGAAGCTGAAATTTTGTGTAAGAAGGAGGTGCTTGTTGGGGTTTTAATTATTACACTCCTTGACTATCATACCAACAATATGATAATGACAACATAATCAGAGAACTGTGGTCAAAAGTACTGAGAATTTAATATATAAAAAAGCTTAATGGAAGTGATTTGATAGCCTAGTTTCCTAAGGCATGTTTGATTGTGCTGTCAGACATTGCCCTTTGGCTTTTGGAGTCAGTGACCAATTTCAGCCATATGTGCAAGAGGATAGTGATCTGAAAGACAATTAACATCTTACAAGCTTTGTAAAAAAACCCCACATTTGGCTAGAGGAGAAAGGAAGATAATTCTTTAGCAGAGGGAAAGGTAGGCTCAGCTCGGCTACTGACCTTTCTCCAGATTAGCCACAGCACACGCTCTCTTGTTTCTCAGGCAGGTGCCACAGAATACAGAGGAAGACCTAAGACCAGCGCAGTAGGGAAGGAGACTCCAGGACCAGAAGAAAAGATCTTTACCAAACTGGGCTTTGTTAGTTCTGCTACTCAGTGAAACATTTATTGTTTCCTCATTAATGGCTACTGAACTTTTCTGACCCTAGCACAGTTGATAGCCCACTAGCTCAGGATTCTCTGGCAATGCAAAGAAATTGCTCTATTTCCATTATGAAGTAAAAATAAAACCATTAAAAAAGAAGTAAAGAAATAACTTCCTAAACAGCTTGAAGGGAAGAGGAGGAGACCTCCTTTTTTTCTGCTTTCCTCTTTACCGGATACAGGGCTTCCGATACCCTGGAGCATAACACCTATGAATGACTGGAATAAGAGAGCCCCTTTGTGATTACCACCTTTATCTTCACTTCTGCAAAGCAAACAAACAAACTAAAAAGCCTAAATCTGGGCTTGCACAGGGAAAACCTAGGTGTTCGTAAGACTGAATTCACCACACTGCTCTCTGCACTGTTTCCCTTTTTTTCATTCTGACTTTTGAATCTGCCCTGATGCCCTCATCTGACACAGTAACTACATCAGGGAGAGAGAAAACAGGATAGGCTTTCACTTTTGTCTGGCAGCACAAGCTTGCATTCTGTGCTTTGGAGGTTTTCAGAGGCTCTTTATTCCATGTAATGTTCCTGGAGTAGAGAAGCGTATCTTTTGTTCTTCCTTATAAAGGGATATTTTTATACACAAAGATATACAGTACACTGAATTACAAGAGTTTTTATGTATTGGATTGTGAGGCTTTAACACAGAAATTTCTGACGACTCTTTAATTCCGCCTTATCCAAAGTGTTTAACTTCAAAACCTTTAAAGCATAGATGAATCAAAGCCTCAGAATCCATCCAACACATCAACTAATTGTAGTGACATCAAAACCAGAACGAGACTTAATTTAAACAGATTCCACTCCTAGCATGCTAAATATGCAGCCCGTGTATATGTGCTAAGCTGTATTATCTCCGTATACATTCCTATGGCTTTATATACTTGCAAGCAATTAAAAGGAGGGAGCACAGACGCGTCTTCTCCGCAAATAGAAATAATTCTTTTATGTTTAAGCTTATGTCTTGTTGTTTTGAACGCAGCTTCTACATTTTTGCTGCGAAACATTTTATGTCTGAAGTGCTGAAGCCTGTATACGTCTTCCGACTCCTTTAATATCGCTTCCATATTAGATAGCCAGATGGTGGAGGGCGATAATACTCTGCACTAATCACTTAGGAAGTCTACAAAGTGGTGCTTTGAGATTTAGACCCATAGCCTCTGCCATCACTCTTTTGATGGGAAGCCACAGATACTATTCCAACCAATTGAATTTTTAAAAATATATCAACACTGAACAAATTATCTAAACAGGAAAAAGACTGATAAATACCATTCAGTGCTAATAAACAGAGGATTTTGTCCAAAGGAAATAATTGCTTTTACAATGACCAGAGATCAACATGGCATTATGCAATAGTACATATACACATCTAAAAAAAAATTTGCTTGCTTCTTTATAGCCATCACAAATAGGAGAGAGATGTGCATTGCTAAGTTACTGTACAAAGGAAAAAAAAAAAGAAAGGCCTAAGAAGCAGATTAATTATCTCAATGATTTCCGTAGGGTTTGATTTTTAATTCCACACTGATCTTTTGTTCTGACAATTTAAAGTTTTTGTAATTCCAACAGATTAATTATCAGAAACCATTTTTTTCCTACAGCAATATCCATTTATGTACAAGAATACATTTTTGGTTTAACGTTTATACCTTGAAAATACTTTGTTTTCTCTCTGAACAATACATTGTTCATCTGTGGGCGCATTTTACAGGAATGAAATGTTAAATATGCCCATTCCTAATGTCATAGATTTTTTTTCATATGCTGTATTTATATGCTTTGTATGCTGCGATTTCTACATTTAAAAAAAGGGGGGGGGGGGAAATAGTTCTCTGTGAATTTTACTTTTATTCTCAAGCCTTATATAAAAACCCGCACTGCAGAGTCCACTCCAGGCTGGCAACCAGGGGCTCTGGAAAGAGAGACTGAAGCAGCACTAATCAGCACTCAAATATGATAAGCAAGCAGCCTAAACATGTAAACAAGTCCTGTGCTGAGTGCTTTGTTTTGGTAGCACCAATTGTCATTTCAGTACAGGAACAAACAACCCACTTCAGACTATCTGGCTTATTAATTGTAGAACACTTAAAATAGTAAAGAGAAAACACAAAATATTGTTAAGGAAAATGTAAGCCACTTGTCAGAACTGGTCTGCTCTAGCAACACTTTTCAAACAACAGTAATGTTTTACTCCATCCTTAGGGTAAAATGAGCATCTTCATTGTCCTAATATTTGTACAGCATTGTCCTACTGTTGAAAAGATGGTGAACACAATAGAACCTACCTATTTGGCATTATTTTTTTCAGTACTACTAAACAAATATTTGCTCAGCATTTCTGAAAATTAGACACTGTAACACCTGAGAACAGAAATCTGAAGTTATTGTTTAAAAAATAACGAAGTATCTTCTTAATTCATATTTTCCTCGTGTTATGCTTAGTAAAAATATATTAATGCTTTGAATACCACTGCTAAATTTCTGATTTTAGTTAGATTTTTTTTCCCCTGTGCTAAATCCCTTGCTCTGTATTATAGTATGTATCATTGTAGATTCATCGGTTACATTACCGTGCAGTGTGGCATTTCGGGATGCTGCCCAGCCAGCCTGAAGCCAGAAAGCCTGATTTTGACCTTGAGTGACTTCATGGAGTTATTTCTTAATAGACACTAATATATAAAAAAATGCACACTGGGGCATAAATTGTATAAAATGACCACTCGGCAGAGCTCTCAACTGCTCTTACAGCAAGCAGTTGTGAAATATACGTGAGAAATACACAACACACTGAGGAATGTCTTTAAAAATGAGGATGGTGGAGGCACATGGGAGGAAGAACATGTAAACAAGTTGTGGAAAAGAACAGATGTGTGCTGTTCAGACATAGGCAACTTGCCTGAGGGAAGTTTGGATTATTGAGCTACTATGGCAAAGATACATAGTCTGTTCACATTTAAATCATAAGAGGTTCTGTGCCTGTTGTGTGAAAAGTGTTCCTGCTCCTTCTCTGAAGAAGCATGTTTTTTCTTAACGTGTGTCACAGTCATATGTACAGCAAAGTTGCAGTTCAGTTTGCCTAGAAATTTCCTCAGAAATGCTGGTAAATGTAGCAACTAGTACAAAATTCAACAGAGATCCAGTTACAGAAGCCTCTCCAATATTGCTTCAAGTCAACAGAAAAAAATGCTTCAGTAAGGACAATAACTTCAACAGGTGTTACTGGGTTTGGCTTCCACAGATACAGCATTCTTGTACTAAACCTTTACATTTTTCAGAGAGTAGAGAACACAGTTCAGTACTGTCATTACTATATGCAGGTGGATAGGTGATGCTAAGTGAAGTGCAAGTTTTAAAAGAGAAGTGTTGTTTGTGGGGTGCTCTGGCTGGGCCCTGAAGGAGTGAATGGACTTGACTTTTCCCAGCAACTCTGGCTGCAGTATTTTCTCCTCCTAAAGAAGAAAGACTTAAGAGGATTTGTAATGTATCTGTGACATATACAGAAATGTTTGTATGCCTATCTCCATGTACCACTACCAGAGTCTTAGGAGGGCCTTTGGTTACCCTTTCTCCCTGCAGAGTCACTCCTGTGTCCTTCAACAGCACCCCATTACTCCCCTCTGTGTCTTACACTTTGTGCCCCACCACTTGGCTCCAGCCCCTCTTCCTGAACAAGAGAAAACAGTTCTGTGCTGCTACCCTTCTGTAGGGCCTGTGGGTGTATTTTTTGCATTTGTGATGGCAGCTTCCCATGGCAGCTATGCATAGTGAGACTGTGGGCTGATGGAGTGGAAGGGGATGGAGACAGGCAGCCACCACCCTGGGTGCTGGGTACCTTGCAGAGTAACACCAGAAGAAGCTTGAGGAACCTGATAAAGGACTCTCGTAATTCTTTTGATCTTGCCTACAGCAGCTTGCCCTGCAGCTTACCACAGAAAAGTGGAGGAAAAGAGTCAATATGATGGAGATGGGTAGGGAAGAGAGCCAGCTAATGGAGAGATTAAAGGAACTCAGCTGGTCCAGTTAATTGCTCCTCCTTTTGAATTAGTCAGGACCAGTATTCAACCATGCTTGCCAGAAGACTACTAGTAGATTTTACAAGAACAAGGTGACTGAACCCTGCGGGAGCAGGGAGACTAAAACTGTCAGGTTTCCTGTACGATAGAGGCTTACTGATTTTGTTTAGAGAGGGGAAAATAAGTAATGCTGCTAGGCTGGAAGCCAAGCCACTAGAAAGGGTTGTGGAGTAAAGGGGAATGCAGGCGAAGTCCCTGAACACAACCGCGTCCTGACAGATTTGTGAGGGGCTGCTCTTGTACGAAGGAATGGCTGAATGTGCTGAGAGAAATTTAGCCTCCTTTTGCAAGGTTGGGAAAAAACATCTGGGTACAGAGTGTATGTGCAGTATGCTGTATAAAACTCTACAGTAAATAAGCATAACGTTATTTAAACCTAATTTTTATAATTATTGTTTTTAATATCTGGACTAAACAAGGTTGACAGTGCGTAAGATTACAGGGCAGTGCTTGCCATGAGTTAAATCGCATGGGGTCTGCAAACAGTGCGTAAATACGCTATACGATGCAGGAGAACGTCACTAATCCACAATAATGCAGGGAAGCCCCAGTGCAGATTAGTGGGGTTTGTGGATTACGGACAGGGAGGGCATTTGAGGGGAAGTCAGCCACCTCTCACCTCAGACTCCTCTTCCCTCTGTGTAGCGCGGGGAGTCGGTGGAAGGAGCTGCGAGAGGCACCAGGGGACGGGACAAGAAACATCGATGCATCGATTGCGTTGTCGAGAGCTGGGGTAGGCCTGCTCCGAACAGACAACTGCACTCCTGGTCCCCCTTGAATCAGTTTAAGCACTTAGCACACACCTGCTGTGCAGACACATTAAATCAATTTAAAGTGAGGTTACTTTGTGCATATGGAACTGGCAAGAAACTCTTTATGGTGCTCAGAGCACAGCTTGCATGGCGACACGTTACTCTGGGTGCACAAGTCAGACCTTGAATGCACGACTTCGTTTCTGAGACTTCCTGGGCAAAACAGTAGTGATGTAAACAAGTACATTTTGTGACTATTAATCTTTGGTTATATATATATATATATATATGTAACGGCTATTTCCATTCACTCAAAGGGCAACAATGCTGGGTAATTTACATGAATCTAAAATTCCGTACAGGATAACCATGTTTCCCACTAATGATACAATTAGCCACATAAATTTTTAACAGTGAAGGATGCATTTGCTTGTATAAAACTGAAATACTGCCAAATGTCATTGAGATAATAATCACAGTTAGTATAATGATTAACTATTTTATAAGTACATGCAATATTAAAGAATTTTAAATTTAATAACTTGGCCCATTCTTTTGATATTCATTGTCATTTCTTTCTTTCAAACAACAAAATGAATAATCCGTACTGAAAAAGGAAGAGTGTGAAGCTTTTGGGTCAAGCAAATTTTAAATTACCTGAAAGTCAGGATATTAGTTATCTTTGATACAAGACATCACAGATGTCTTGGCAAGGTCATGGTATGCTTTTTTAATGCTAAAATATGACCTGAGGCAAACACTTGAGATAGATGATTTTAAAGAGATTAGCTCTTCATGATGCACATTTTCCCCTCAGCACTCTGTAAATTCAAGCAATGAATCTGTGCATTTTGAGTTTATTGACCTTTGTGAATATAGTACTTGAAAACTGGTAAGAGATTTCTTTGAAAATCAATGCCAGTTGTGAAGTTTGCTTTTTTTTTTATCCACTGTTTCTTCTTGAGTATGATTAATAAAAAAATCATAAGTGAAATTGTAAACTCAAATTGATTCAAAATGAAATATTAATTCCATTCTTCCTTGGAATAGCAAAATGTAAAAGAGACGGGTGTTTTATCTGGATCTCTCTCAGACATATATACTAATGTAACTCATCACAGACCAAGAAAATTTCTAATATTCAATCCTGATCTTCCATGAAAAAAGAAAACACTGTGTGGAAGTTTAATGTTAGTGACAAATGCCCATAGACACCTTTGTTTCTCTTACCACCATTAAAGTCTTACATGGAATAGTGAGAATTAGAGACATTGACTAAGTACCAATTTTTCTCTAAAATATATTTTTCTGGCACATTTTCTAGCAACAGCACACATGGCCATTTCTCTAGGAATTTGTTATCAAGGTATCTAAGCCTAACTGGCTGCAGAGGAAATCTTTTGTAGGCAAAACTGGCTTCTAGCACTGCAAACAGAAAGAAAATACAAACTGTGTACCTAAAAGTCTGCCAGGATTGAGTTTTTAGCAACCTTGGGCCAATCAATACAAACATTAAAACCCAGTTATGGGGTACCTTGTCAATAGCCCGGTTCCCTGAATCAGCTGCAGTTGTAATGTAGATGGGACCCCACAAGCTCTTCAAAGAAAACATTGCAAAAGCTGCTTGGCATTTAATGATTGCATTAACACCATTATCTACCACCTAATCGATGCTGTGATTGACAACTTTGCAAATCAGATTAGCTTGCAGTCTGTGTGTGAGAGCAGCGTGGCTAGGAATGGAAAATTGCACGGGCCCGAATTTGTGGTAGATGAAGAACAGGCAGAGGTATAAAACAGAAAATCACTGATAATGCAGTGTGATTAGTTGTAACAACTAGACCCCAGAATATAATAAAATCACCCTCGTGATTTTATTCACATCTTGCATCACATCACTCCAATGCTGCTTGCATGCAGTGAGGGGAAGTTCCCACCCAATGACATCATGGTTTGTCTTTGGCTACAGCCAGCTACATATTTTTAAAGAGGTCCTGTTTGTTCCACAACTGAACTCTTCACCTTTTGATTATATGTTTTGCTGGGGAGGGGTTGAAGGGAAAAAGCCTGCTAGTAAATTTACTTAAACTTGGCGTTCACAGGCTCAGAGTTGGGTGGGCTGCATTCCCTCCTCCGGTTACACCCTACCTGAAATCCGTGTATGCTAAATCACTTGACTAGCTCAGCCTTAATGATTGGGTCATGGCCTGGGAAGCAAGTCCAGAGATACTGGAAGTGTGTGTTTACAAAGCCACATAATTTTATAAAAATGTGGATAAATTGAGAGAGGGATGCTGGGACTGTACTGAGACAAAAACAGTTATTTGGAAGAAAAAAATATCTCTTAGTCGTAATGAAGTGTCACAAAACACTCACAATGTGCTATACTTCCAGAGACTTCGATTTTATGGATAAAAATAAACCCCTTGCTAATCAGGAAACTTTAAATCATTTTTACAGATTAAAACCAACCTGAATATTCCTTTCTTCTTCAGCTGCTACAAATGCATTCCCTATTAATGATATTTTCTTTACTCTGTGAAAGGCTTACACAAATCTGGGAACACGGTCACATCAGGAGGAGCTGGGTTGCCACACGAGTACTGGTATGAGAAAAAGCTATTTCTGTAACTATCTGGGTCTTCATAACAGTGGAGCGAGCTGTCCATAAGTTTGAACTATCAGAGAAGTTTTATGTCACCATCAAGTGAAGTGGATTTATTTTTACAGTCACAGACACAACTTTTGTGTTTTCCTTGGTAGCAATCTCCAAGATGGGATCAACAGGCAATTTTCTAGTAATGGTCTGTAGATAATTGATAGGATGCATAGTGCTGCTTTCTTGCTTCCAGACACTTGGAGGAGGAGCCAGGAAAAGAAAAGCCAGGACTCTTATTTAAGCACTTGGGATGGGATGGAAATAAGTATCTTAAATGCCTCCTGTATGCACTGTCCTTGCAGAGAAAGCGAAGGCCAGAACCACAGCTGGAGCCATTAGGAATGACTAAATATTTTCTTAACATTACTTTTCCATTGGAATAGTTGCTGTGATTGTCCTTGTTTGTTCCACAAATGGAACAGGACGTGACCCACACCACCAATATTCTGTGGTCCACACTACGTCTGTGAGAGCTGGCTTTAGAGGATCCTCAGCACATGCCCTGAGGAAAAGAAGCAAAGTGGATGCTGGATATGTTTTTTTATTTTGAAAAAGTTTCCGCTTTCAGGAAACAGGTAAGTGGCTGAACATGGTATCAAATTTGTGGTTTTCCCTCTTTACTAAAATTGTAAGAAATGAGTAAATACCATTGCTATTTGGGGGATTTTGGTGGTTGTTTTTTAGGGGGGTTGCCAATCTGATTTTGTGCCTGTGTTGTGAGTTCTTGTTTTTAACTTTTTGCCATTGTAAAATTTCAAAACTAAGTAGGAAAATAAAATCAGCAAGTGGCAGAAACTTACAACAATTTAGAAAGCAATAGGGAAAGTAAAGAAACACTCTGTTCAAAGCTCTTGCAGGAGCTTGACTTTATTCCTTTACAAGTATGCCAATACATATTCTTATTTGTTTTTGTTGGAGTAGTGAGGCCAAGAATCCCACACTGTTGTGGGGTTAACATGTAGACCATCTAATTTACCAATATGTCATCTTCTCTCACTGTTGCATCTTCTCTGTCACATTGTGATACGCTCTTTCCAAAGCATTCTTAGCAGATGGGTTGTCTTCCTACCATAGGACACTGGGATACAAAAATTTATTTAAAGAAACACGGACAGTCTGTTTCTGCAAGGTGTCAAGTGATTTATACAGAGCTATAATCAGCCTCAGTTTCTTTGAACTTTGTGAAGTGGTAAGGTTGTCCACAGCTTCGTGTTGGGTTTTTTAGATGGGTGATTCTAGGAATATGTATGGTAGATACTATGCTGGTGACATAAGTACCCATTTTACTGTTGAGGATAATGGGACCAGGGTGGGACCTCAGCCTGTTTGGCACAGCTCTTGTGGGACTCTAATATAAATAGAAAACATCCCTCCCAACCTATGTTTTTTTTCCAAGATTCTATTTATCAGCCCCATGAAAATGCCTGTAAAATGTGATAGCTGTCCATAGCTTTTATCAGCTGTGTGAGAGTCCTCTCTCACACAACCCCATCACACACTCACGCTGAAATTGCAAACTAAAAGTTGAAACAAGAAAATCTTTACCCTTAGGAGGAAAACAGATGAGCATGATCAGCATGGTCCACAGGCCTTTTGGAGCAACAATTTTTCAAGCAGGAGTAGAGATCAGAGCTTACAGAGGCACACAGAAATCTCCTGATGAGGCAGTGGCACCTGGGCACATCCTGCACAGAGAACATGTAGGCCTTTGAATTATCTTAATGTGGTAGCTACGGGACATGCCTTTGGAAGTTAGATGATGATGATGATTAGTGCACCTGTATCCATTTTATCTAATCCTTTCCACATGAACATTGATATCTTAAACACATAGCATTTTTTTCCAGTCATCTTCTACACAGTATGACTGAGCCAGCTGGTTTGGCCTCTTTAAAAGTGTTCATTCTCTCATCTCAAAGGCTTTTCCACTTTATGGCCCTACACCTAAAAGCTGTAGTTAGCATGTATGTGCCAGATTTATCCATCACAGCTCTTGACTGGATGAAGACAAGCTCTCTCCAGCCAGAGTCCAGAATCTTTCATCAGTACTTCAAGAAATTATAATCAGGAACATTTCAGAGACATGTTGCATATGAATTGAGAATTAGGAGCTTTGCAACTTAAATCCTAGATATGCAGTGATCATGTTTTTATTAAGTTACAAAAGACACACGTCCTTTGCTTTTCTTAAGTTTTTTTTCCCCCTGGAGTCTCTGTTGATTGGTATGGCGCAACTGCGAAATAAGTAAATTATTTTCTTTCTTAATACTTCCATCCTCTACTTTATTACCACATAATAATGTTTCAACTACATTTCTGTCAGCATAACGGGTTTGGAGCCCTGGTTGGCCTGCCAGGTTGGATCTTTCCGTCTGTTGTGGATGTTTGCTCTACAAACAAAATCTAGGTCTTCAGCGACACTTGCCACTTACCCATGCCAATATTTGTTATCCGCTTCACTGCCCAGTTGGCAGCAATGCCAAGCAGCAACATCAAGAGAATACAGGCTTTTCACATCAGCAGTCACTTTGAACTGCTAGTTGGTTTTTGCTATCCAGGGGAATTTATGCTGTGGCATTGATTTTGAGATTTAACAACACTACAGGATCAAACAAATGGGGAATCTAAAGATAAAAGACAAGTATCACCTATGGGTATCAGTTTCACAACCAACATGGGGTACTTCCCATGCAGTTCTCTCCTTCCCTCTTCAGCTGAATCAAAGAGTTTAAATTCATTGTGTTTACCGTACATCACATACTGCTCATCTTCTCCAATTTTCATTATTTCGTGATTTGCCTTTAACACTCCTAACTCTACAACTTCTATTGCTGTATAAAAGGTGCAAATGCCCTTAAGGTGTGCGTTTGCTTCCAGAGATAAAGGCAAGCTTCTTTGCTTTAATGGTATGGACAACCAACAACTCCATCTACAGAGGCGACATGTCCTAACTCGAGGACAATCCTCAAGCCAGTATAGCAGTAACCAGGAAGAATTTTAGCAATTCACAAAGTGCACTCACAAGAAAGAGTCCTTTAACCAGCAGTGTCTGCAAGACTGGAATCCTAGTAATTCCAAAACCCCACAATTACATTTATCAGTTTATAATCACCATGAAAGAGCTGTCAGAGTGGGACTGCTGCATTTGTCTCCCCTGTCAGCACCGCAGCTGGGGTGTGAGAAAACTCCTGCCTTCACACTGTAGCAGTATTATTTGTCTCTTGTTTTGGGCTGTATCTGGTGTGCCAAAATCTGGAGCCAGAGGGATTACACTGTGCTGTTCCTCTGCCAGAAATGCAAAGCAGGATCACAGATTAAGAAATGCCCAATTGGAAAGGGCATTCCTTCACCAGCAATCAAACGTAGTAGCAACACCCACTCCTGTGATGGCAAAGGGGAGCATGCGGACGAGTGGTTACCCTGAGACTCTGCACACAGCCCATATTACTGGGCACGTGAGGACTCATCTGCCAGTAGATTGAAAATAGCATCCATGCCATAATGAGTATCTTGACTGGTAATGCAATTTTATCGATGTAAAATTTCAGGTTCAATGAACTTTTCCTAGTGCAGATTTTTATGCTGTAGCAGATTTTCTATTACTTATGGAAAATATATTTTTCACCCACTTTTCCAGTGCCTTGTAACCTTGCTGAATGCCAGCAGACATGACAGCGGATGGAGCTCTGGACAAAAAAGGAGATACATTTCCTTTCCAGAAAGCAGTCTTCTAGGAGCTTAATACCCTCTATAAAAACTTTATGGAAGCAGAAATACACTCTTTCAGGATAAGTTTCTAGACCACTCAGGATTTCACTCATTAAAACCCACAGTGGTGGTGCTAAGTAACTAAAAGTAACTAAAATTTCAGTTTAACACTTGTTATGCTATTGTACTAGGAATAGATTATGCTGCTTTATTGCGTTTACTTCAGCCATTCCTTGGAACTTTATTCACCTGTAAAAAAAAATAGCTATTTTTTCCTAATTTTCTTTTGTAAGAGACACCATTGGTGGTTGTGCCACCAGGTTAATGTGAAGGCTGCAAGAGGAACATTATAAAGGAGGAGATGCATGAGAATCATTTAGGTAGAGCCAAGAATCCAGCTGGCACAGGAGCTGAGCAAACAGCCATTTTGACTACAGACATAATCTGTGCAGGCAGCAGCTCCAATATGAGGTTCCAAATCTGCTGTGTTTATATTCAGTTGTATCACTGCAATCTCTATTTCTGTTAAACAGTGCTTCGGTTGGATCAGCACTTCCAAGAAATTTTGCATATTGAGTGCAACAACAGATTGGTAACAGTTCTTATCACTGTGGCACCTACACAAAATTTAGATATAAACTCAGAAAAGTGGAGAGCGGGTGGAGATGAATATTTAAAACTGGATTAATGGCATTTCTCTAGGGTTAGTGCAGCAACAGTACATCTAAAAATTAGCACACCATGAAAATCACTAGCTAACATCATCAAGCAATATAGCTAGTAAGAATGAAAACTGCTTGTGCACATGCATTATAATTTCATCTTTAATTATTGGCCCCTAACTCCTTCACTGCATGCAGAATGAACAATGCTGAATTAAACACTGGTATCTACTACTGTTTGCTCTCTGTTCACTGTCAACCCATTGCTTCTCTGTGTGCTTACATTAATTTCCTTTACAGCACCCCCAGAAGCTGTGGGGCTGCTTTTAATTCCAAAGCAGCGAGATTAAAGAGAAGATATTAATCAGTGTCTAACAGGACTTGATTTCCCCATCTTACGTGTTAGGAAATAAGAGTATTTATGGTATATTGCCTGTTGACTTCATTTTCGGTAGTAAGCTGCCAGTTAAGACCCCAGTGCCATCTTATGATTGGCATTATGAAAATACATCTCTCAAGCCCTTCCCAAATCAGATTCAAGCAATGTGTCACGTGGTATCACACGGAAATTTTTTGTAAGTATCTTACAATTTCTTCAGAATTCAGTAAAGAATACTCAGCAGCTTCAGGCATGATACTGCTCTTCCCCCTACCCTTTTAATTTTTGTAAAAATGGCACAAGGATTACATAGAAAATAACTAATAATAACTTTACTGCACAGCTCTGCTCCAAAACAGAAAAATCTATTTAGTGCACTAAAAAAAAAAAAAAAGTATGGCTTAGTGTGCATATGAGGGTGAGGTGGAAATCTGTGACCTTAGGTATTAGCATATAAAAGGGACGCATTGAAGTTGTACAGGCAACATTACTGTATGCTTGATTTTGCAAATTTTTTTTTTTTTTAATGTATCAGTTCCTACTACATTTCTCTCCCAGCTTTTTCTTTTCTTCTTCTACATACGTGCACAAATTTCAGGCCAGACAATTACCTCTTGCTCCAAGATGTGTCACACATTTGATATGCTGGAAGTAAAATCATGAAGAGAATGAAAAGACTAATACATGGTTTAAAGGAGAGCCCAAAAAGTTAGGGTACAAGACTTGCCCTTAGGTGGGAAAGGTGCCAAGTACAGACTGCCCACAGGAGTACAGCTATACAGTTCAGCAGCTGCCCTTACACTCCCATCCCAGGTTTTTCATGTCCAAGCCTTTCAGTAGTCAGCATTCACAAAAGCATGTGAAAGATCTTCAGCTAAGTGGAGGACACTAGCTCATGATCCAACGTAGAACATTAGAAAATGAAGGTTGCAAGGTGGCCTCGGCTCCAACCTCCTGCTCCCAGCAGGGTCGGCTGCGTGGTCACACCAGGTTGCTCAGGGCTGCGTCCAGCTGGGTGTGGAAAACCCCTGAGGAACCCACTCCACTGCTCAACTGTCTTCAGCACGAAAAAGCTTTTCCTTACACCCAGTCTGAACCTCTCATTTCAACTCGCTGCCCCTCAGCCTCCCGCCATGCAGCACCGTGAAGGCCCAGGGGTGCCGAGGGGCTGCTCCTAGCGCCCAGCGCCGTCCCTCAGCCCGGACACCTCAGAACC
>NW_008626953.1:639-2412 GCF_000691845.1 Merops nubicus | reverse complement strand
CTCAAGAGACCAGCACCTGCAAGGACAGGTCCCCAGAGCCTGTGTCACTAGAGGGGGGTCTCAAGAGACCAGCACCTTCAAGGACAGGTCCCCAGAGCCGATGAGACTTTGGGTCGGGTCCCCAGAGCGGAGGTCACTGAAGTCCATGTCCCTCAAGTCCACATCCCCAGAGTGAAAGTCCCCAGAGTTGTGTCCCTCAAGCCCTGGTCCCCAAAGGCCCCATCCCCAGAGTGGAGGTCCTCAGAGCCCATGTCCCTCAGATGCTGATCCCCAGAATGGAGGTCCCCATATCCCACATTCTTCACGCCCAGGTCCCCACTGGGAGCTGAGAAGGGGCTGGGCAGCCCAGGACACCCCCAGGACATGCTGGAAGAGGGGACAGGACACAGAGGAGCTGTGACCAGCAGAGCCACCCCATCCAGCTGTGGCAAGTCCCCTGGGGACACAGCGTGTGCCACCAATCTCGATGGTGGCAGAGCTTGGGGGAGCTGGGGTTTGCCCCACTCCTTGGTGCCCCATGGCTGGAGGTAGCTGGAAATTGGGCAGTGGCCACATCCCAGCTGGACGCCACACTCAGGGGGGTCAAGGCTGCACCCAGCACCCACCTCAAGGACACAAACAACCCAAAGGTCTCTGGGAGCATGGCCCAGGCATTACTCACCAGCCACGGTGGCTGCTGGCAGGGCGGGGATGGGGCTGGCCTGGTCTCAGCAAACCACAGGGATTTGCCAGCAAATCCACATGGAGTCAGATCCCCATGGGTCACATGTGGAGGGGGGTCCGAGGGTCTGAGCTGCGGGACCCCCCCCAGCTGAAGGGGCTTTGGCTGGGGGCGTGCAGGAGGAGCAGCCAGCAGCCCCGTTCCCATGGCTTTCTGTGATCAGATTATTTCTGTTTTATAGAAATAGATAAAATACAAATACACCAAGAAAAAAAACTTTTTGAAAAGATAATCTATTATAAAATACAATAAGTTAGCAATAAATAAGAGGGTTGTAAAAATGAGTCTCTAAACTGAGCAGAGATGATGCTTGGACATGGAGTGGGCTGCGGCCACGCAGGGACAGATCCCCCCCTGGCCCTTTTGGGCTCTCTTGGGTGGGAAGGATTCACCTCTCAAATAAAATATGGGTTTAAAAAAGAGGAAAATAAGGGAAAAGAGGGAGCAATAAGTGTCTGTGGAGGAAGGTCCACAACTGGAGGCCTCTGGGCTGAGCCAGTGGAGTCAGGACGGGCGCGGATAGATTTGCGGATAGATCTTGTGCCACAGGGTCTGTTTTTGGGGATCCTGGTGGTGGTGGGTGCCCGTCCAAGCTGGAGGCGATGCCATCAGGCACAGTGGCACCGGGTGACCAACATGTCCTCGAAGAGGGTGGAGACCAGCCTGCCCTCACCGTCGTAGTGCATGAGCACCATGGGGTCGTAGGCGGCGGGGACGCAGCAGGGCGGGGGGGTGGCCCTGGAGAGGGAGTGCATGCGGGCTTTGATCTGGGCGTGCATGCTGGCCGGCTTGTAGTTGTGGGGACAGGAACCTTCACAGAACCTCATGTAGTAGCTGCTGGGGGCAATGACCCAGTCCGACCAGCCGATGTCCTGGAAGGAGACCTTGAGCGACTTGAGGCAGCACTTCCCATCGCTCTTCCCACACTCCTCCTCCAGCCCACGGGCTTTCCTGGCCCCTCGACCTGTGCTCTCGTGGGTTTCCACCTCCAGCACCAGCGTGTCGCCCCCCGTGGTGGCCAGCAGGGCTGAGATGTTGGCTGTGAAGGCCAG
>NW_008626953.1:0-222 GCF_000691845.1 Merops nubicus | reverse complement strand
GGCTCCTGACCGGCCCCCGTGGGCAGCCAAGCGGGCACCTCTGGCAACCACCTGGATCCTGATGGGTGCTGAGGCTGGGGGGGTATTAGCCCCATCCTCACCCCCATCCTCATCCCCAGGTCACTCGGGACCCCCCTGTCCTCAGGGAACTCCCAACTGGAGGGTCTCACCAAGGGGTGGCAGCTAATGCTGTAGCAGACACCCCAGGACCCATTGGGGTGA
>NW_008626952.1:0-2600 GCF_000691845.1 Merops nubicus | reverse complement strand
TTTCTTCCTTCTCTCTAGTGTAAATCTTCTTTTGGTTTAAAGCCAGCACTTTGCACCCCTGCACCTAGGCCCTTGCATCCAGCAATGGGTGCCTGCAGCCTGGTCACAGAATCACACTGAATCCCAGCATGGAAATGGCTGGAAGGGACCTCTGGAGATCATCTCGTCCAACCCCCCTGCTCCCGCAGGGCACCCACCGCAGGGTGCCCAGGGCCACAGCCAGGCAGGTCTGGAATCTCTCCAGAGGAGGAGACTCCACAACCTCTCTGGGCAGCGTGCTCCAGGCTCAGCCACCCTCACAACCAAAGTTTTTCATCAGTTGGTTCCCAGCCTTGCTTCCTCTTCATGTATGTGGTGCGGGGCCAGAGGAGCCCTAGCAGTGACCCGAGAGGGGAACCCCTCTGCTGGGGGCCCAGCAGGAGAGAGTTGGACTTGGGCAGCCTGCAAAGGAAAAGGCTCCAGCTGGGGAGACCCAGGACTGCCAGGACTTCCAGGGGATGTCAGAAAGCTGGGGAGGGACATTTGATCAGGGCCTGTTGGGACAGGACAAAGGGGGATGATTTGAAACTGAACGATGGTGATTTAGACGAGAAAGAAGGAAGAAATTTTTAATGCTGAAGGTGGTGAGCCCCTGGCCCAGGTTGCCCCGAGAGGTGGTCGCTGCCCCATCCCTGGAACCATTCCAGGGGAGGTTGGCCGGGGCTCTGAGCAACCTGCTCTAGTTGCAGATGTCCCTGCTCCCTGCAGGGGGGTTGGACTAGAAGACCTTGAAAGGTCCCTTCAACCCAAATCATTCCCTGGTTCTAGGATTCCTTCCCCCTTGTCCCCAGCTTTGCCCCTCCCCAGGCCTCTCGCTGTCCCCTGCAAGCCAGGCAGGCCTTGCCCCGCCACTCCACATCCTACCACCTTTCCTGGAACCCTGCACCTCATCTCGAGTCCTGCAGCCTGGTCTCGGAGTCTTGCAGCCCATAGCCCACTTTCCACTGCAACCCCGTGTCTGAGTCTACCTGAAACCCCAATGCTGGGAGGTGTAGGTGGACACAGGGCCTGGGTGGAGTGTGGTGGGCACACTGCACACCATGTACCCCAGATTGGGGAGTTCTGTGGTTTTGGGATTTACCTTGGCAGAATGTGGGAGTATGGCCCTTGGGGGGGTTTTCTCTTGACCTGAGCAGCACAGTTGTGAAACAGCATGCAGGGGTGTCCCTGGGGTTGGGTGCTGACGGGTGGGTGTTTTGGCCCCCCACAGGGGTGCACTGCGGGAACCACATCACCTCCCACGGGCTGGCGCTGAACTGCTGCACTGACCTCGCCTGGTTCGACCACATCGTCCCCTGCGGGCTGGAGGGAAAAGGCGTCACCTCCCTGAGCCATGAGCTGGGCCGGCACGTCACCGTCGACGACGTCCTTGAGCCCTTCCTCGACTCCTTCCAGGAGGTGTTCGACTGCAGCTTGGTCTTTGCAGAGGACCCCGGCGACTAGGAGAGCTGCAGCGCCTCAGCTGGGGGCTTCAGCAAACCCTCGGCAGCCCCCTGGGGCCTTCCTGGGAGATGAGCTCTGGTGGTGTTGCCTGTAGGCCAGGCGCGAGTGGTGGCACAGACGTTGGAGCTGTTGCTCGAACATCTAAACCTCTGTCGGGACTGTGCTCCTCAGCCCCAGCTCTCCATCTCTTAGCTGAGACCTCCACGGGTGCCACGTCCCCGTTGCTGGATGGGGAAATGGCCAAATAGGTGCTTTTGGGGTTTTTTTCTGCCTCTGTCCCCCCCACAAATTGCAAATTCAGGTGAACACTTGCATGCTCTTTGGAAAAGAGGAGGAGGGTGCGGTTGGTCGAGCATCTTCCTTTGCTGCTGCATAAAAAGAGGCAGATATTTTGTGAGAGTTGCTGGGAACTTCATCTGCCAGTCCTTGTTTATTTACCTCAAGACTTTATGAATAATGAGCTTTTTTTTTGCCATGCGCCTGGAGAAATCCTTGCAGGGCAAAGATCCTTGCTGTGGTTTTGGGGTGGGTGATAAGAAGCTGGTGAGAAGGGCACTTGTGATGGGAAAGTGGGAGGCGGAGGAGGAAAAGGGGTTGAGGTGCCCAAGGAGAGGAACCACAACTGTCCCTGACACTGTGGGACCATGCAGCAAAGGATCAAGTATCCCGGCTGGGTGATGGGGACCTGCTCCTGTTGTGTCTGTGGTGCTGGAGATGTCACCAGGGTCTGAGCAGGCAGCGTTGGCACCTCCAAAATCTCTGCCGTGGCCGCAGCATCTCTGCGTGCTTGCAGCAGCCAGCCCAGGCCACCCTTGGGTGCCTTTGGCACTGGGCTCTGTGCCACCTACCTACAGGTAGATACAGATAAACTGCTTGGAGTCCACAGGCTCCTATAAGGGCTACAAAGCCAACCTGAGGCTGAGCTCCCTGGGAGCCCCTCATGGCATGGGTAGGGGGGGCAGCATTCCAAAACTGGGCTCCCCCAAACCTTCCCCCATCGGTGGGTGGCACGGTCACGGCCGGTGCTGAGCAGCTGGGAGCAGCCCCACAGGCAGATGGACATTGGTCTCAGGAGAAAGGGAAATGGGAAATCGAGTTCTGCTCGGAGCAGGAGCTGC
>NW_008626951.1:0-296 GCF_000691845.1 Merops nubicus | reverse complement strand
CCTCGGCAGATTCGCCACAAGCGCGGGGGTTGAATAAAAGATGATTAATTCAGATTTTGGCCAATATTAAAGTAATAAAGGGGGGGAGGGGCGCGGCGCGAGGCCCAAATTGGGGCAAGAAAGCGGGAAAACGGGTCAGGAAATAAAAAAAATATAAAAAGCGGTAACGAGCGGCGAAAGTGCGGCCGGAAGGGGCGTGCGGCAGATTCGCCACGACGGCGTAGTTTAATGAAACAAATAATAATTAATACATTTTTAACATTAAACGCATGAGGGTGGGGGAGGGAGGCGGCGCG
>NW_008626950.1:11459-18161 GCF_000691845.1 Merops nubicus | reverse complement strand
AATTTTATATATATACACATATATAAACATTTCTGAAAAGCCCTGGCCCTGTTTGGAGATGGAAGTGTGAAGGAATCTGATCTCCAGTTTGAAGGTGCAGAGAGGGTTTAATAAGGTTGACTATGATTACTGAAGGTGATTTTGACCAGTGTGCTGCTTCCTCTATAAAATGCCATTTGATCTTTAAAGACCACAAAATGCTGCACACTGCTGGCTGTCACTGCGTGTGAAATCCCATGGATAAAAACATCCTTCCCTTTAGCATGGCAGGTACCTGGGGAGCTGCTTAAAAATGGGACCTCCTTCAGTCTCCTGAGCCTCACAAAGCAAAGGGTGCTGCCTCACGCTGAGGTTTATGCTGGGTGTAAAACTCCCAGGGGAATGGGTGTTTCTGCCCTTGGGTTGCCCTCTCATCCCTGCTGGCTGCGTGGCTGCTTTGGAGATGTGGTGGAGACAGGCGAGCTGATGTGAGTGGTCATGAGCACAAGCCTCTGCTCTGCACACCCCAGATCTTCACTTGATGGTGGGAAGCACCTCTCTGGGCACAGAGGATTGGCCTTGTAGCCTCTCCTGCCAGGGAATAATGAAAGAAATGCCCTTTTGGGGAAATACTACTTTTGAGTCTGTTCCCCAGAGGAAAGGGGGAACAAGCTCCAACTGATGCTGCAGGTGGGGGGGTTTGCTCTTGATGTTGCTGATGCTGGACTCCAAGGTGGTTGCATTTGGGTATTTGTCCACATCTACAGGGCTGCTCATCCCATCTCATGCTCTCTTGCTTCAAGTGGTGTCTGAGACTGTTCGGGGTCATACAGTGATAGACAGTATATAAGGGAGAGGTGAGGAGAGCCTGTAACAGCTTGGAGGTGCCAAGGTGGTGGGCAGGGAGCTCGTGCTGAGCCAGGAGCCCAGCCCAGACACAGAAGGGTTCAGAGGCACTGTGCCCCCAGCCCTGCTCCCTGTGCAGGAGATGCTGCAGCTCTTGGAATCTTCCTCCTGAAGCTTTTGCACTGTTTCTCACCTCTGATAAATGAGATTTCTTCAGCACTGGGGTAATTTTGGATATTTCGGTTCTTGCTCAGGACCTCAGGGCTGCTTTCTCCCAGCCTGAGCGATAGTGGCTGAGGAATAGTGATGTTAAGGGGATATTAAGGCACATATTTGTGGGGATGGCAGCTGCACTGCAGCCCACAGCACTGCTTTAGCTCTGCTGTCCAACTTACACCCATTTCTTCCTTTTCCAAACTGAGTAACAGGGCATAACTCTTCCTGCACTGAAACCCTTGGATGTAGTGTGTGATAACAGGAACATACTGCCTCCCGTGTGCTGCAGCATCTGCCCATGCTGGATCCAGCCAGCCCACTGTCTTCTAGAAGTATTGACACATTGTCCCTGCAGGGGAAGCTCTCTGCTCCAGACCCAGAGCAGGTGGCAGGTGTCCTGGGGTGGGCGTGAGGCTTGTGGAGATTGCAGAGAGGAAATGGATGAACGCAAACGTGAGGCACAGTGCACCCTCTGCCCGAGAGGGTCTTGTGTCCTCAGGGGCAAAAAGCAAAGGGTGAGGTCCTGCTGATGTTGGCACTGCTGTCAGTTTTGTAACTGCAGGCACCTTCTCTCTCTCTGTTAGGTACAGCTCCCGTGGGTTGTTAAGGGTGCAAGGCAGGGCTGCTTAATTGCAGCGCCTGGGAAACATGGTGCAGCAGAGCATAAAACTATCTCTTAGGGTATCTTCAACAGCTGGGTGGCTTTATACAGCAACCTTGGTAGATAGTGCAGCTGTAGCAGCTCTTCTACATCTAGTGTCTGTCCCTAGCTGGCCTGGGGCAGATGCTGTTGGGGTGAATGTGATGCTTGGGCTCATTTGCTGTCCTGCAGGTGAGTCCTCTCCTCTGAATGCCTTCTGTCTTGTGAGTTGCTTGTGTGTAGCAGTTGGGTTTCTCCAGGTAGACCACTGGGACACCACGCTGCAGTGACTTGCTCATGGCTGTATCCTTCCCATGCCTTCCCCAGCTTGGGGGGATCAGTGGCTTTTTCTTTTGCCCTGCCTTTCTGGAAGGGTCCAGTTTGGATTGTTGGGTTGGGTGTATCTATGGGACTCGGTGCAGTCCCCTCACATCCTCTGCAGCACCCACATACCCCGATGTGTCCTCAGCCAGAGGAGCAGCTCTGCTAGTGCAGAGTGTCACAATGGTGTGTTTTATGATCATTACCTTGACGAATCACAATTACACTGTGGAGTTATGCTCATAATTGTTTCTACAAAGCTGGATTTGCTTCCCCCCCCTCCTTTTCCCACTGACCTAAAATTGTCCTTAATGATGCAAAGTCAGCCACTGCTGGGTGACTTTTCCGGGCGTTTTTGGGAAGAGGAAGTCCATGCTTTAGAGGTGGAAAATATAGCCCTCTTAAGTCTTTATTCAGCTGCACTTGCATTTAGTGCTTAGTTCCCAATTCACTTTTATAACTTCCATATTGAGGGAATCAAGTTCTTCGTGCCTCTGGTTATTAAATGTATGCAATAAGTGCCTTATAATACTGTGAAAGATGGCTGGTTCCTTTATGGTTTCTTCAGCCCTGCATAGGTTCAAGGGATGGATAAAAGGAGATGACAGTCCCCCCTGTGGCTGTGCTTTGCCCTGGGGTGTGGGACCTGCACCAGTGCCATGAGTTTCACAGCTTCCAGAGCTTCCCATCAACATCCACAACACCTTCGTTTGGAGGGGGCAGGTCTTACTGGTCAAGGGTTTTAAGAGACACCTTCCCTCTATCCCCCCTCTGCAATCAGATTCATTATTTGCATGATCTGGAGCTGTCGTGCCAGGAGGTTTGTTTACAATGCTTAAACCTATCAGGTAATTGAAAGCTAATACTTCTGTCTGGATCTCAAGGTATAATATGCCTGGGTGATGAATCAATTTTCCTGTTGCCTTACAAGACAGGAGTCAAACGCTCTGCTTGCCTTTCCTATGGATATATGTGTATATATATAGAAGTAATTCTCCACGTGTCAGGGTGCTGCCTGCTTGCTGGTGCACAATTTATTCACCTCTCAGCATCCAAACCTGAGCCGTGACACTTGCACGGCTTAAACTGGGACGTGTCATCTCCTCTGGCAGTGGATGGATCTGATGACATCCTGATGAAAAGTCCCTCTACTCTGGTCTGGGCTAGATGTAGATTTGGGTAGCGAGTGTGTACACATGCTATATAATACTTGGTGCTTATCGAGTGCCTTTTTTAGCTATTGACTGCAGTGCTTGAAAAGCTCAGAGAGATTAGATAAATATTATCCTTGTTGTATGAGGAGGGTGAAGGAAGGCCAGGCACATTAAGTAGCCTCAAGCTAATCACTTGGTAAATTGGCATAAGAGGCTCTTTTTCACCTCTGTGTCATGCATGTGAGGCAAAATGAGCCTGGCCGTCCTCAAATCCCAGAGGATGTTCCTGTCTGCCTGGCTGCATTGGCCCTGGCCTGGAAGGGGAACGTGTGGAGCTCTGCAGGCTTGCTGTGCAGGCTCAAGAAAGTGATACCTGCCTGTGTTGTCAAACCTCCTTGCTTGGTGTCCTTCTGGGAATGAGAGGAACAATTTCCATCGGGGGCAGTGGCCACTGGTCCCCTGCCAGCAAGTGGGGCAAGGTCCTGGAGACCAGCTGAAAGCTAAACCCTGAGATGTGGTGACCATATGGTCAGGAAGATCACCGATCTCTCTCTGTCTGTGTGATGCAGGGGCAAAGACACCTGCCTCCTTCCTGGCTTCACACGTTGCCCTGGGATCTGTGAGTGAGATGTGATGCTTGTGAGCTGTGGAGCTTGTAAGCAGGGCTTCATACTTCCAAGTTTGCTGTTACCTGGGCTACAGCATGCAAGCTGTGCATTGACCATTGGTCTGACTGCAGTGGTCTGCAAGACTTTCAACAAGTTGCAAAGGCATGGATGTAGGTGTATTTAGGCTAAGATACTATGCAGGGTTGTCCTCCTGAAGTTAGCTTTTGTCAGGTTAATATTTTCCTTTTAGAAACGTAATAGATTTAATCAGCAAAGAGATGACTTTATGGTGAGAGGTTAATATGATGCTGCATTATGTCCTAAGTGTTTTATTTTTCTGGAGAAGACACAGCACAGCCCAGCTATTGTAGATGAAGAGCTGGGTAATGGAGGAGTGTGATGGTGGGAGGTGTTGAAAGAGGAGATAACCTCTGAGGTTCATCAGAGGTGATGTTGGCTCCTGGTTTTACTGAGGATGCTGTCACAAAAGGCAGGTGCATGGTCATGGGTGTTGCTGCTGTCATGGTGCTGGGGCTGTGGGAACACTGAGTGGGGTGAGGATGGCCAAGGGGAAGAGCTTCAGCAGCAAAACAAAGAGAGAATCTGTGATGTTAAGTAGAATGAAAGCAAATATGGGTGTAACGGGGCTTTTGTTGCCAGCTAGGAAACTATGTCAGTTGGAAACAACCTGGTGGATAGAAGAGCTTGGTGCAGTTGCTCAGTTACAGGGTGAAAACAAGCCTTCAGGCTGACAGAGCTGTGAGAGATGCTGGTGTGATCTCAGGCTTCAAGTCGTAGTGTTTCCAGTGTAGCTGGGGAGTTGCTCATGCTGTTACACAAACGAGACCTCCTGGAGACTGCTCTGTGGTTTTGGTCATTCTTAGTCAAGAAAAAGTCATCTATATAGACTGATGAAGAAAATAGAGCTATTTTCTCTTACCGTGTCTATCCTGGTGATCCTTCTTTAATAGATGACCAGATGTGGGTGCTAGTTGTGCTGGATGTGAAACCAGAAGCACAGTAACCTCTCCAGCACAACTCTGCCCGAGCAATGGATCCGCATCACTTCTGCCACTTGAGTTATTGTCTCTTCAAGGCACTTGAGACAATTTGCCTTGCACTTCACTGCTTGGTACAGACACGCTGCCTTAGAAGAGCTAGCCTCATGTAACTTTTAAATGATAGCTGGGTGGGTCTGGCTCTTGCTTGCAAGGGAAGGAGGAGGAAATACTGGGAAAGGAAAAGAGCTGCGTAAGCAAAGACAGTTTTGACACGAGAGAAAATGGAAAATGGATGTGAAATGCTTGTGGCTAGGAAATGAGAACAGCAGAGGAGTTCCAGTGCAGTGTTTCAGTACGAGTTGGGAGAGCAAAGCCCTAACTACTCCAAAGGTGGACTGGCTTTGCTTGGTCTGGAAATGGTATGGTATAAAGGCAGCTCTGCAGTGCGAGGCAACCTGAACCAGCAGGACCCTCCAAACAGACAAGAAGTATGAAAAGAAAGCAAGTATTTAAGGAAACACCCTCTTCCCTCTATCCCTCCCCCACAAAAACAAAGTGAGTAATGTCATCTGTGTTAGTGATGTGTCTCATATGGTCTTGATTAGAAGCTGGAAGTGAGTCTAGGTGGACGTGTATATGGTGAGCACTTTAGGATTTGTGAAGTATGGTGTTGGTCTTGAAGCTATTGCAGAAGAGCAGCTTACCTTAGTAATGGCTGAGGAATGCCACGGGAATATATATTTAGAGACTTTCACAGGAATGAGGGAGTAGCCCACTGGCTGTAATTCATACCTCAATGCCTGATTGAAGAGGCCTGAGTAGGACTGGGAGTTGTCACAACTGTATTTGATGTGAGCCCAGCACTCGAGTTCCTGCCAGGTTACTGAACCGAGGCAGAGGAGAAGGGAAGGTCTCAGTCTTCAGCAGAACTGAGAGGATGTAAGATCTAAGGAAGTGAGCTAGTTGAGATACTGAAGAACATGAAAAGGAGTTCAAGTTTTAGAGGTGGGGTTTCTTCGCTTGATTGGTTTGCTTTCCTGTGCAACCACTGCCAATTTTGCAACCACAGCTTGACTCCTTGAGCTTCCATCACACGATGCATTTCTGGTTTGTTTTTAAAGTGGATCCAGGTGACCCCAGCCAGAGCAAAGTTACACTATTCTTTCCAAAGCAATAGGGAACCAAAGCAAGTGGTTTTCCTGGTGCATCTTTGAGGTGACTGTGAGCCAAGCCTGATTTTCTGGCTCGAGGAGCAAGGGTGCAACTCCTAAGTTGAAAAATCAGACAAAAAAAAGGGGAAGGGCCATTTCTGGGAGTCCCTGAGAAGTGTTTGTGTAGCTGAAAGGACTCAAAGTCCCTTTCTGACCTGTACACCTAATTCAAGATGATATTTCCCTGTATTGCACTCTATGTGAAGCAGCTGCTGCCTTAGTGGATTATTCTATACGTAAGGGTGTGTGCATTTATCTCCACTGTTGCTTCTCTTGTCTCTCACTTTATGGCTATTGTTCTATGTTAAATAACATACCCAAGCATATCTGGCTCAGCAAGCTCACAGGCTTTGTTTTAGAGGTTGGAACACAGATTGTGGAGTTTTATTTACAGTCTACTGTAATGTCACTTCTGTGGGGACTTGGCAGTGGGGGCTCTTAAGACCCCCAGTGCTGAGTCACCAGAAAGTCACACCTCTGCATGCCTCTGGGAGCAAGATCAGGTCTTTTTCTGCCTGTTCTAGAATGTTGCCCACATGGCTTTGAGTGTCAGGTCAAAAATAACCTTGACTTTTTTTAGCAAACACAATCAATAAAACAAGAGCCAATCTGGCCGCCGCCTCCTTCCCAGCTGTGGTTGTTCCATAGCTCCTGGCTCTGGGCTGCTCCATCTCTCCCTGAAGGTCATTGCTTGGATGTTGCAGCTTCAGCAGGCCCTAGTGGTAA
>NW_008626950.1:0-11428 GCF_000691845.1 Merops nubicus | reverse complement strand
ATTCCTGCTTCTTCCCGTGTTCTTTCGTTCTCTTTGAGGACCCTTTATTTTGGTATGGAGGAGTTGCAGATGGAAAGTGTCTTCAAGTTGCATTTCTAGCCTTGCTCAGTTCTGCAATCTTGTGGCCCAGGACCTAAACTTGCAGTCCTGCCTTGTCTGGGAAGGGTTTCAGTGGGCTGGCAGATCTCTTGACTGACTCCTCCCAGTCTGCATTTCGTTCTGCAGGTCTTTGCAGGGGCCTTGGACATTGGCAGAGAACAGGAAATGGCTGTAATAGAATCCTGTTTCTCATTCTGTCTGGGACAGAGGAGATCCAAGATGATGAGCAGGTCATTGAGGATGAACCGTAACTTACACTGTCATGCAGCAGCTGGTTGGGAGCTTATGCTGCATCTGTGTGCTAACCCCTTGGGGTATGCAGGCAATTATGTGGAAAGCAGAGGTGACTCTTGCAGGTCTCTGCTTTTCTTGGATCTGCATGGTGAGAGCAGAGAAATATGTTTAGATTTAGTCCAGGCTTTGCATTTTTCTTTCTTGAGCTGGATATTATTTGGGATGTGGCTTAAACAGGGTCCTATACTTCTGTCATGCTAATTCCTCTGTTCTTGTTCAAGCATAAGGCCTAACAAGTGCTGGAGGAGGACTGTGGCCCCTGTGACTACTCTGGAAGTCTTCAAAGGCCCCTCTTCAGTTTATTCACCCTTTGGACCACCACATGGGGTCCTGTAACCTTCTTGCCTAGAATTATAGGATCACGGGATGGTTCTCAGTGTTGGCTTATCCTAAACCTGCATTGCTTGGAAGTGTTTCCCTTCTCCAGTGCCAAGTCCAAAGCTAACTATTGCATCAAGGCAGATGTGAGCTTGGGTGCACATGTTCATAAACTTCAAAGCTGGGCTTCTTTCACGTGTTGTCTAAGGGGACCAGGCAGATGTTTCTTTCCTCTCTCAGTTCACTGTGAGAGGATCACCTCCGCTTGCTCTCAGCAAAGACCCTCTTGAAAATGTTTGTGCTTTCTGGTGTCTGAGTTTAATCTTGGAGGAAGCTTAAAACTGGCCAAGGACTGCCTGGGGGATGAGGACTGAGCTGGTGTGTGTCCCCCCCCAAGTGCTGTAGCTTGTTAGTACAGGCTGGTGGCTGCAGCCAGCCAGCCACGCTGCTGCTGGCTTCACTCCTGTTCTGCTGGTAACAGGGGACCCCGTCTGCTGGGGCTGTTGATCTGTCACCTTCCCCTGGCTCTAATATTTACCAAATAATGATCCTGCTGTGACACATCTATTTCTGGGTTTGTTCTCTATAACATACCTGCCACAGTGCCCCAGGCAACGGAGGAATTTCTAATAAGGGCATGGTTTCAAAGTAAGTTTGGTGCTCTCCTGCCAGCAGCACTTGCAGCCAGCAAAGACTGGGACCCTACTTGTCTACACCAGTAAGAGACTGAATAAATAGATGACATTGTTTTCCCCATTTAAGCTCTAATTGTTCTGTTGAGTGGTTTTATGTGCATTCATTCCTTTTCCCTGAGCCTTCTCGATTGTGTCTGTTTTGCTGATGTGCTCAGTGAGATGCAGAGAGAAGCAGTGACTTGAGCATGGGTGTTCAATGGATTGATTGCACTTTCCACACTTGAAACTTGGTAAAATCATGTTATTTGACCTTCCCAAAGCACTGGGAAGACAAAATAAAAGGCAGCATGAGGGACTACTGGTTCTGACAGGTAATGTGTACTGTATGTGTCTGAGGGTGTGGATGCTGAAGGCTGAGCAGGGCCAATCCCCAGACCTGTTGAAGAAGGTGTAGGCTGAAAGGAGGTGGGAAGATGTGTGGGGCTGGGTGGTAGGGCATGACAAGCTCTCACTGTGACACTGTCCCCTGCACGGGCAGAGTGACCGACTGGTTGTGCCACAGCTGAGCCTTTCCTTCTTCTCCACAGACACATAGAGAACTGGAGGAACTTGCAAACGCTGAACGCTGTTGACATGGAGCTGTACACAGGACTCCAGAGGCTGTGAGTATGTCCCTCATGTTGGGGAGGAGAACACCACTGGGCAACCCCTCCCAGCAAAGAGTTGGGGCTTCCCTCCATCTACAGCATCAACACCACAATGTTCAGAGCCTGTTTAAGCTACTGGCTTTGCTGTATTTTGCTACAAGACTGTGCAAAATGGACATGAAATGCTTTTTTTTTTCGTTGCTGGAAGATTTCTAGCTCCTGACAACTCTGTCAACGCACAGCAGCCCCGACCTCTCTTCTCCCCCACTGTTCTGGTTCTGGGCTTGTGCATTGCTCTGACTCATTTCAATGCCACAGTGCAAAATTCCAGCTGTGTCCACTGATCCTTCATGGCTAGTCCTCATTTAGCACTGTTGCCACGAGGGTGCTGCATAAGAAGGGAATTGTATCCCCCTGCATAGCCCTCCAAGCACAAGGAACGGTTGATTTTGTGCGTTTGCTGAGGGGAAACTGAGGCCCATGAAGTTGAAGGGACTTGCCAGTGCTTGGGAAGCCTGACCAAGTGAGGACATCACCCAATCCCAGTTCCCTCTCCTGCCTCCTCCTGGAGCTGGGAGTGCCCTGAGTGCTGCTTGCATGAGAATGCACAGTGTTGCTCATGGTTAATCGGAGACTCTCTGCTCGTGTGTGTCACTGGGAGCTTTACACCAGGTACAGGTTGTCTGTGGGCTGGAGGAGAGGTGTACAGTGCTGAGCACTCGACAACCAACACCCCCAGCAAGCTGTACTTTTAACACCCCCCCTGCCTGTAAGCAGACTGGCTGCTGTTCTCCTCTCCCCTAAGAAAGCAGCACTGGAGTCATGCATCCTTTTGCAGCAGATAATGATAAACTCTGGTCATAGTGCTAATACAGCTTCTCCAAAACAGGCTCAGAAGAGGATTCCCCCTTCAATGTCAGTAACTTCCTACACAAAATACTCCACCCTCCTTATCAGAGCTGCAAACAGAACAGTTTTCTCTTGGGTTTGAGGGAGGGGAGATGTGTGAAGCTGGGCGTTAGGTTTGCTGTGGGGCCAGGCAGTGCTGCTTGTGAAGATGGAGGGAGCAAAGAGGAGCAGGAGATGCTCTGGACTGGTGAATGTGGGGAGAAAGTCTTGCCCAGCAGCTGCTCCGTGCTGAGCCTGTGCTGTCACCATCCCAGGTGAAGCTGAAAAGTGCCATTTCCTCTTTGCTTGTACCTTATAGAGGCCATCTGGGGAGACATGTGCTGGGTGGGGATGAGCCAAGGGCTCCCAGTGCACCTCAGGTGCTGAGAGCAGAGCTGACAGCCCTTGTCACCCTTGACTCCATCGCTGCCCTTCTGCCTCTCTTTGCAGGACAATCAGGAACTCAGGACTACGAAACATCCAGCCACGAGCCTTTGCCAAGAACCCTCACCTGCGCTACATGTGAGTGCCAGCAGCTCCTGCCCCTTCCCCCTCTGCCCCCTGCAGAAAGGGCACCCCAGAGAGTCAGCTGGGGAGAGCACTGGGAGGGAAGGGGGTTGCTGGGGAGAGGGAGAGGGAAGGGGGAGGAGAAAGGAAAGCAAAGGTGCAGGGTGGGGTAAACTCCTGCTGGGCAGTTGAAGGGTTTTGGTGTCTAGTATGTGGCCTGGCTTTGGTTGCTGCCTTAATGAGCACTTGCTTTGTGAGCAGCCTCGTGGTAACTGGTGCCCATTTCTCTTTCTGTGAAGTTTGGGGGGCGGCCACGTGCCCCAGCACACAGTCAGAGCCTGCTGTGCTCATTAGCTTTTAACCAGAAGGTGCTTTTCTAGCACAAATCCTGGGGCATGGGACTGCCAGCTCTGCTCCTAATTATTGACTTCTTAAACTGGTGTCTGTGGCAGGCCTGGGGTAGGGATGTTTTGTGCCAGAGAGATTGTTACCATGGGTTATTGCATAAATGTCTAGCTGTTGGGGCATCATTAGTCACCAGGTATGTTCTGCTGAGGAATTCCTGCATCCTTGAGGCCAAGGGCCAAAGGCAATTCCTTTTCTGCACATGTATTTAGTTTTCCCAAGGTTATAAAGGAAAGCCTGAATTTCAAGCTAGCGTGCAAGGCACTCCACAGGCTTGAAATATATTGTCAAAGTGACTGTGTCCAAGATCAAAACCCTCTCAGCTCTGGTATAGTTATAAAAGGTGAAAAGGGGCTGGTGAGAGGCCCCAATGTTGGGCACAAGCTGATGAGCTGGATGGAGAGCATGTGGATTCCTGCTTTTTTGGAAACCAGTACTAGTGACTTCCATGAGAACGGGCTGTAGTGTGCATCCTTTTGAGTCTGCAGATGCACACAGCCATCGACACGGGCATGGTCCTGGTGGAGCAAGATAGATGTGACCTGCAGAGCAGGATAGATTTGTCTTTTGATGTCTGCTCAGAGATGATGTGAACTGAAAAACCCCAAAAGCTTCCTTTTTGGAAAACCAGTTACAGTTGCTAAGTGACAGTAAAGTACTTACTAAATAGGGGATCTGCAGTAGCAAAGGGCACGAAGAGTTAAGGGCAGTGCAGAGCATTTTTGAGTTGAAAGAAGTGTGTATTTTCTCATAATAAACCCTCCCTAATGCTAACCACTGGGATTTTACTGATTTCTGCATTTTATTTTGATTTGTAGGGCTTGTGTTGTTTTCCTTAGTTGTTTGTTAGTGGGAAATGTTCTCTCTGAACACCCATCCCAGTGGATTTTTTTCTTTCTTTGTCAATCGTGCTGTTGCTGTTTACGTATCTAGCAGATAAAATGAATAACATTTGATTCCTGATGAAATTAGTTTGGATGTTTTATGAAATTAGAAGGCAGCACATGCTCGTTTTGAGGCTGGGTGTCGTTAACGTGTACACGTGCAGTTGTTGTTGCTTTTTCCAAAAGTGTTTGGTTTTGTCTTTTGAGATTACTTTTGAGATTGGGAAAAAAAAAAACAAAACAAAAAACAAACCAAAAGCCACATCCATCTTGTGTCAAGAGTTAAGGCTGGTATGTGGTGATGAAATATATGTTTGTTTACTGCTTGGGCTGTGTAAAATTGATCATGTTCTTAACATCTTTCTTTCCTTGACTTTTGATGCTGGAGGCAAGTGTATTATTTGGTTAGTGTTTGGCAGTGGGTTTTGATGCTGTTCGTGGAACCCAACAGTGTGGATATTTGCGAGGTGGTTGTTTCCTACAGTGGATGCCAGGCACCTGGGGGGTGGGCTCGTGTTGTTTGTAGGCATGGTGGCTCCCTCCTGCTCCCCAGAGGCTCTTGAGCCACAGTGCCATAGCTCCCTCGCTGCCAGGCTGCTTTTCCTGAGATGGCTCCCAGGAGTTTGTGCAGCCTCCAGGTGCCTGGTGTCACCCAGGGTCCCCTCCATGGCCATGGCACCGTGCAAGTACATTGAGGTGCCTCCTTGGCTGGTCTGCAGCCACTGGGGAGCCACTGCAAGCTCCTGGGGAGCTTGGCTTGCTGAAGGTCTGACATTTTGTGCAGGCACTGCACGTGGGAGCTGGGGATAAAAGGATTAATGGAAATGTCACTCTGCTGTAAACCTTGGGCTGCCCTCACTAGGTAAAGGGGCTGACAGGAGTAAGGGCTGCTGTCCCAGTCCCCTTGCAGTGGGACTGGCTGCAGGAGGGGGGTGCTGGGCAGGGGGCTTTGGGGTGATGGTGCTTAAGGTTTATTGAGTTACTACAGTGTGTTATTGCTGCCACCCTGCTTTTCCCTCTCCTTGGCTGGCTGTTTGTATGGTTGCAGGTGGAGTTGAGTCAATGAGATGGCAAATCTTATTCTAAGATTCTAAGATTCTAAGATGTCTAAGAAATGACAAAGTTTTCACTGCCAAGGAGGACTGGCATAGGGAGGTGGGGAACTTGGGCTGGACCTTTGCAGGGTGCTGTGAGCTGGGTCTGGGCAGCCGCAGGAATTTTTTCACATGAAGCTCATGTACAAATTGTGACGACATAAAAACTCTTTTTTTCCTGCCCTCCCTCCCCATCCTGGGTTAAATCCTAGCCTTCTGATGAAGCAAGGGTTTGGGTTTTTTTGTTTTGTTGTTTTTTTTTTTTCCCCTGTGCCTTTCATCAAGGTTTTTTCCTCTCAGATGGGCCAGATAGCTCTGCCTTCTCCAAGCAACTTCTATTTCTGGCCCTTCCTCTGTGCACGCGCTTGTCTTCAGACCCCAGCTGTGCAATCACAAGCAGATCACTTATCCCAGCTCTAATTGCAACAGCTCAGGTTTGGGGGGGTTTGTTTAAGATAATAGTTCTGGGTGAGGTTTGGCTTTTAGGTTCCACCCCCCTTGTTCATCACAGAGTCAGGGAGGAAAAGTGAGAAACACACGAAAGGGATTTTCAGCGTTCAGCTGCCAGAGTGGTAGACCTCAAAGTGCTCTGAAGTGCAGCCTGGCAGGGTCAGGCCTGTCCTTTAAGGTTTGAAATTAGCTGTATGACTGCAACCTAATCAGCAGAGGAGCAGTGGGTGACTGGGAGCCAGAGGTGTGGATCTGGAAAGAACTTTGGATCCCTCTCCCCTCTCCTTGAATGAGGAGTTAGGGCTTCGTGGCTTGTCTGATCTTTGGAGCTGTGAAGCCTATCACTTCTACAGAGGCAATTAATCCAAAATATAACAGTGGGTTTTGCAATGGGCATCTACCTCTTCTACTGGCAATTGGGCTAAGACAGTTGACTCCTTCCAGAAAAAGTACTGTCTGGATGTTGAAAGGGGATGGATGGTCTGACCTAAATTAGGTGTCATCCAGTGTCATTTTGTGCCCTCTCTGAAGGTGGTCTCACTGGGCAAAGTTAAACTGGTGGATTCCTGGCCTCATTTGACAGCCCTTTGATTAATATGGGGATGGTCCTGGAGAACACCATGCAGTAGATGTGAGGACCAGCAGGTCTAGGTTGTGGAAAATTTGAGCCCTTGTAGACAAGGTATGTGGAAGTTAGCATTAGCAGGTGATGCAGGAAATGTTTGGTGTTGACAGAAAGCCTCATTCTTTGGCTTGAGGCTGTACAAGAAAGCTTTAGGATTATATAGTTCCTAGATTTAAGACTTAAGCCATCTGAATGCTTATTTACTATGTTGCATGGCTTATTGAGGAAAAAGTCTTGTATGCTGTCACTCTCTCTGTCCTTCTAATAACACTGGAATACTTTGGCCAACTCATTTGAACTTGATAGAGGATTACAAGTCATGAGCATATCAAGTTCTTATAGGGATTGCAAAAAAAAAGGCAGAGGAATAGTAGAGAGGCTGTTGGGGAAGAATACAACCATCATCACATTCCTCATTAGGCACTGGGAAGCCCACAGGAGGGCTCAGCTTCACAGCACAACAGGAATTGGTGCACAGGGGAGGACAGGACCTGTCTGCTGCTGGCCAAGGTGTCCAGCCCTCGTTGGCTGTGGGACAGTAGAGCTGTGCATGTAGGAGAGTAGGCTCCCAGCAGGTTGTGCCTAGAGCTAGACAAGCTGACATTTGCAGTGCCTGCGTCCCCTTTTCCTGGGAAGCAGGTACTTAAGAGACCATGATTCCCTCTAAATGCTTTCCTGGGCAGCTGTGTACTCAACCAGCCAGTCAGGAGGCACTGCCATGTGTTTGCAGAAGGTAATTGTGCACACCTTATTTATTGTGTAGTAAAGAAAACAAATTAAGGCTGTGTAATTATAGAGACAGACACACTTTTTTTAAATAAGGGTTAAGTAGTCAGATTCCTATTTAGAAAATTAATAATTGCTGTTTCTGCCTGCATTCAAAGGCTCTTCTTAAACTGTCTTCTAGAGGTTCAGACATGCTTTAAATTGGGTTGTGGGCTGGCCAAGACAGAGCTCCTGTCAAAGAGCCCTCTGTCAGTGCTGCCTGCCAGAGGTAAGGATGGGGTTGAAGATCAAGTTTTCCCTCAGTCTTCACCCAAGGATCAAAAATCCAGAGACCCTGAAGTGCATTGTGCTGAAAGAAACTGTATTTTGAGTATGGTGTGGCTACATCACCTTCTGCTCCACAGGCATTTTTATCTCTGATTCTGTCAGTCTTTTTCTCCCAATAATGAGGATTGGGAAAGACTTGGAAGATGCTGGCAGGAATGTGCAGAGACCTGCTTTGCAGGGTGAAAGATTGAGCTGCCTGGTCTATGGGCTTATTTTCACAGGCAAACCTGAGCTGTGATTGACCTGAAGCCTCCCAGAACCTCCTCTGTAGGTTGTGTTGTTCTTTGAGTTGTTTTTCGGTGTCCTGGTTGGGCTTGTGGCAGTTGTACAGTGCCATATGAACTGGTACCCTGATATTGGCTGGAGTTTGTAGCTTTGACATGTAAATTCCCAGAAATGTGTGACTATTTTTAGGTTTTGATAAGAAACTGGGCTGCATCCCCTGAAAACCGAGGTGGCTGAGGCAGCACAAGTTTGGTGGATCACTCTCTGCCCTCTTCAGTGGTGTTTGAGGACAGTGGTTGAAGCCCTTCAGCAACTCTCAAAGGGCTGCAGGCCACCATCTTATGAGGCTGGCAAGGGTCACTGACTTTGCTCTGTATCTGGGAGCTTGATCGAGATCTTACCCTAAATAAAGAAATAGAATAGTGTAGAATGGTTGGGGTTGGAAGACACCTTAAAGGTCATCGAGTTCCAGCCCCCAGCCCTTAGATGCTGAATGGCAAGTATAGCACTGTTCCCTCTTGGTCTTGGTTTGAGGGTCATTTCCCCCTGCTTTATAGTTAATGATCTAGTGCCTTGCTTTGAAAGACCCATTCTTATATGGGCAGCAGGGTTAAACTCTCTCTTTCACTGTCTTCATGTAAACAGCTCCAGGCCCTGTGACTGTGTGCACCCTCTGCCTGATTCTGGATGTCCTGTTTCCCTTCCCCCTCCTTCCTGATGATTTCTGCCTGCTTTGTCCTTTCATCACTGCACTGCTGTCATACCCATCCTGGCAGTCTCCTTCTAACCCAAGCTGTCATGTGTTAATTGCTCTTGATTTCCTGTCCATACTCTCGAGTCAATGCAGCCTAAGAAGTTTGTGTGTATCAGCTGGGCCACAGTATATGACTATCTGTAAGCACTTAGCTCACTGGGATGGTGAGGTAAAATGCATTTACCTAAAATCACCTCCTTTATAGTTTTATTATGAAACTATTATTTTTATTAAAATCATTATTGTGTTTTACCTTGCATTCTTAAAAGACTAGGTAGGAATTGAATTTCCTTGGGAATATAGGCAAAATGAGGCACACGAGGAAGATCTAAACAGCCTTTAATTTCCGTTAGGTGAATCATAGAATCATTTAGATTGGAAAAGTCCTTTAAGATCATCAAGTCCAGCCGTTAACCCAGCACTGCCAAGTCCACCACGTCACTAAACACCACACCTACATGTCTTTTAAACACCTCCAGGGATGGTGACTCAGCCACTTCCCTCTCAGGCAGACAGCTTGGGTACCCTTTGATTCCCATTTGTACTCCAAGGATGTTCCTGCTCCAGCCCCTTCTAGGAGCAGACCTCTGTGCTGTGATTTACTCAGGGAGGCGTTTTCCCCCTTGTGTCTCTATAAAATGCTGGGCATGCTTACAGTGCAGTTGCTAAAATAACAGTAACATCTCCTCTGCTTCCATAAACTTTCTGGTTCTGCCTCCACCTTCTTTGTCCCCTGGATACCAGTGCAGCACAAGTCCTTGCTGACCTGCCAGTTGGCTGCAGTGGTTTGATGGCATGTGTATTCCCAGTTACCACAGATGACTGATAAGCAGTTAACTGGAGCTATTCCTTTTTCTGCAGCAGCAGAGAGCAGAGGTAGGTCCTTGTGTTTTCCCAGCCATTGTGCACAAGGCCAGAGGAGAGAGCAGTTCCCTGCAGGACTGTGGCTTTGCTTCAGGCTGGGTAGAAATCATTTGACCTGCATTCAGAAGGCTGGGTAACTAATTCCTGGCTGCAGGCTGCTGCGCTCAGCTATGGACAGCATTTATTGTACTGTAATGGGAGGCAGAGTGGTGAGTTTGACTGATGTGCTCGAGTGTGACCTGAGAAAGAAAGTTTCCAACTCCAGCACTGTGCACCTCGTGGCAAGACTTGTCCTGCCTCAGTTCCTGTCTGAAAACCTGCAGTAGTAACATTTGTTTGGTCACTTTGCAACGTAACACCTTGTATGATTTCTAGTGAAACCTGGCTTGGAATTGCAGGGTGCTGTTTCAATGTAAGATAGATCATAATGTTATCACAAATATTTGTTGCCTGCTTGGATTCTTATGTCCTGCTGGCACTCTGATACCTGGGCTCTCAGGATTTTGCTCTTTCCTTCCTTCCCTTGAAATGTTAAGATGTTCTTTCCAGCTGCATTTTGTACCTATGAGACTTAATTCCCTTTCCAAAGTTTGATCAGTTGTCTTCTGGTAGACATGTGAAATAGGAAACTTTGTTTTTTAAAGGCCCTGTTTTTTTCCCTGTTCCCTCTTTAAAAAAGGTTGCAGACAATGAAGGGGATGTTTTGAATGTGGCTATTTCTACACGGGTGCATGTGTTTGTGTGTCTTTTTACAAACCTTGTTTCAGGATCGGGGTAAAATGTGAACTTTAGACAAGCTGGAGGTTTTTGAGGGCTCATCCTCTGTGACATAGTCCTTGCTGTGCAATGATGGCCTAATGGATGTCTTGCTGTGAGCTTCCCTTCAAAGGGAGCCCAAACATTCCTCTTGGATGTGATTGTGAAGATGAGGTGTAGTTGTGTCTTGGTTGAACCTCACTATGCCTTCACTGCAGCATGGAGGTACTCCAGAGGCAGCCTTTGGCTGTCCCACCTGCTTGATCCCAAAAGGCTGTGCCAAACTTGATTAGATGTGGTACAAAGCATGTCTTCCTTGCCTACGGCAGTGTGAGAGGTGCTGTACGTGGAGGAGGACTTCCCCAGGAGAAACCTGAGGACATGGAAACCTGCTTGAAATCTGCTGGGGGAGAGAGTGAGCAGTTGTGACAGGGTGAGTGAAAGTTAAGTGACCACACAAGTCATCCCACCTGGGATTTTTCTTTCCGTGATACTGGCATAGTAACAGTATGATTGCAGAACTGATTTTCCCTTTTTTCACGTACAGGCAATAAGCACCAGGGCAGAAAAATAGAAACATTAAAATCATATGTTATTTGAGCAATAAGATACGACAGGACGTGAATGATGGGACATTAATTCATGATGGTGTGTGACTAGGCAAGAATTTAAATGTCACGGGTTAGGCAGTCGCACGTTTTATTGGAATTATAAAATTTTATTAGAAAGCTGGGCGAAGGGGTGGAGTTTCCCACCAACCCCCTCCTCTGATTTGTACCTGCGAAGGGACGAGGCGGGAATTGCGATGGACGCAGGAGACCGTGGGATGTTTAGAGGGCTGCCAGCAGGAGCCAGAGGGCTGCCTTCCCCAGGAGCTCCCGGCTCTGTAGACGGGCTGGTGAGGGCGGATGGGGCTGGCCCGTGGCTCCG
>NW_008626949.1:0-739 GCF_000691845.1 Merops nubicus | reverse complement strand
AACAAGTCGTCCATGGGACAGCAGTGTACCCTTATGGCCAGGAGGGCCAATGGTCTCCTGGGGTGCATTAAGAAAAGTGTGTCCAGCAGAACAAGGGAGGTCCTGCTCCCCCTCTGCTCTGCCCTGGTGAGACCTCACCTGGAGCGTTGTGTCCAGTTCTGGGCTCCCCATTTCAAGAGGGACAGAGACCTACACAAGAGAGCCAGTGGAGGGCTACTAGGATGACTGGGGGACTGGAACGCCTGCTGTATGAGGAGAGGCTGAGAGACCTGGGGCTTTTTAGTCTGAAGAAGAGAAGACTTAGGGGGAATCTAATTAATGTGTGTAAACATGTGCGGGCTGGGTGTCAGAAAGAAAGGGGCAACCTCTTCTCACTTATGCCCTGCGATAGGACACGGGGCAATGGTCACAAGATGGAGCACAAGAAGTTCCACCTCAACATGAGGAAGAACTTTGACTGGGACAGGCTCCCCAGGGAGGCTGTCGAGTCTCCTGCGTTGGAGACTTTTAGGACCCATCTGGATGTGTTCCGGTGTGACCTGCCCTAGACTAGATGGTCCTGCTCTGGCAGGGGGGTTGGACTCAGTGATCTCTGGAGGTCCCTTCCAACCTCTAACATTCTGTCATTCTGTGATCTCATCCCCTAAGCTTTTCCAACACATTTTCTCCCCCTGTTCTGTTGAGGAGGGCAAGTGAGAGATACTGGGTGAGAGTCTGGCAGCCAGCCAAGGTCAACCCA
>NW_008626948.1:0-4464 GCF_000691845.1 Merops nubicus | reverse complement strand
GGCCGAGCCCCGGCAGCCACGCAAGTCCCGGCGCGGGTCCCGCGGTTCCCTTTGTCGGGAGGGAAATTGTCAGTGACATCTCCACGGAGATCACAGCCAGAAATGCAGCTGTGAGCAGTTTAGATTTTGTACACAAAATATGAGAGACATGAATTGCAGTATTTGTTAGTGCTCGTAGTACCACAGACCTTCTGCTGAAGAAGAATCCCTTGAGGCTCGCTCCTTGAGTACCAAAGGGGTGAGATCCCGCTAATACAGCATATGTTTTGGCTAGGACAGAGTGGAGAACTTGCATTTACAGAGGAAACCTGACTGAAAAAAGGGGAGAATATATAACAAATACATAGAAAGAAACATCAGATTAAGTGCGGATTTGGCAACAAGGCTTTTTTTTTTTCAGCTCAGCAAGGAACTCTAGAAAAAGGGAAGAAATATTACTAATAAAATCAGAAGAGACACAAAATAAGCTTTTCTTTCTCATACACTTAGTTTATTTTGTTCCTATATTTAGCTGCTCTGGCAGTTTAAAATTTCAGCATTAGGAAAATGTGAGAGCATTTGAGTAAAGTGATATGCTGAAGTCAAGAGGCTTCTCGCCAGCAGAGAAGGAGAACTGAGAGCTGCTTGTTTGAAGGATGCTCCTGAGGTGGTTCAGCTTAACCTAGTGCTTATCCCATGGTGAAGCTCTAATTTGATTCCAAACAAATTTGTCCTCACAATTTCTTCAGGCTAAGGGTTTTGACAGTTTATGGAGCTGACTGATGGATGCGCAGAGTGGATTTGTGCCCATGCACTTGGAAGAGAAGGGAGCAATAGGCCAGTTTGGAGGATGTTTGACACCCTTGCAAAAGACAATGCATCAGCAAGTTGTGCTAAGAAGGCAAGAGCCTCTGACAGCAATTCCCCTTCCTAGGTGTCCTCTAAGGGGAGGTAGGTGACATCTCTAAATGGCAGAAAGCTCCAACTCTCTTCTTAGAAACCCCACATTGGAGAGATCGTGCGAGGACACGTGAGCTCCCACCTGAGCTGCCTTTACGGGGAGTTTTGGACTTGGACGAGATGCTGCCATCTGAACACACATTGCCGCCTTTGGACAGTGTTCAGCAGATCAGCCACATTACCAAAGACCCACAGAAAGGTAGTGATTGTACCTTCTGTTATGAGAAAATGTTCATGTCACAGCTGACTTCTTCTAGGCCTTATTATTGAAACTGGCTGGGAAGTTCTTACAAAGTGGTTCCCTGGCCCTCTACGCCTGGAGAAAATGCAAATTTATCAGAACAAAACTTTTTTTTTCTTTTTTTCATTTTGAAGACTTCTTAGTATGTCAAAATATTCTGTTTCCCATCCAGAAGGAGGAAAAGGACTCGTTATCTCAAAATTTTTGGCTGTGTTCAGTTTTCTGGGTAATACAAATGTGCAGAAGGAATATTGCCAACTGGCTGTTTTTAGCAGCATGAGAAACAATACCGAGCACGGGGAATGACCCTGCATCGCTCTCCTCGGGGTGACTCAGCAGTGAGAATTGTCAAGAGCCGACCCTGGTCAGGTGGGCAGCGCCCCGTGACTGCTGCGGAGTGAGTCCTGTCCCAGCGGCTGCGTCACCCATGGCTTCCCTCGCCTGAGGCAGAGGAAGCACTCAGACAATAGCTACTGCCCTAGGAAGCTTTCTAGCCTCAGCCCTGCTTCCTCCTGGCAGCAGGGGTATTACCTGCTTCTCCACTCCACTCTGCTGCCCTCACCTTCCTCGAATCCCCCTGCTCTGGCAGGCCAGGTTTGGATAGAGGGAGTCACGTTCAAAATCCTGCAGGAAGGAGATCGTCCTCGAGGTATGTATTGCCCAGCGGGCTGTTGCAGGCTCTGAAGGAGCTGCTGCAGCGTTAATAGCCCTACTGCTGCCAGATGAAAGGAGGAGAGTATTCAGATCTAACAAATCAACAGATGTTAAAGCAATTTCTGCTTTCTCTGTCATACTGCACATCAACAGGAGCGTGGTAAAGTGCTTTTTTGTACCGTTTAGCATCTGACATTTCAGCACATCTTGTAAGTGTGCATTAGGAGAGTGGAATGTTGCTATATTTGTACTTGCAGATTTGGAATGAGAATAAAATCTGGAGAGATGCAATGTGCATGAGGAATGTTTTCCACAGGGGCTGAGGCTGAGGAAAACCAGCACAGTGAAGCTTGAGCTGTCTTGAAACTTCAGGCTGCAAATGCAGGGAGTCAGAGCGTGTATTGGTTTTGAAACGGAACTGGAAACTGTTTGAACTTGTAGCTGCTTCTCCAAACCCAGCTTAATGGTGGGTTCACAGAGACCATTGTAAAACATTGAAAAATTGTGCTTGATTTTTGCAGTTACTTTTCTTTGTCTTGCGACCTAGGATATGGGTGATGGCCCTCTGCCTAGTCACTTCAGCAGGGAGCCGTTGCCATTGCAAGTGCTCTTTTTAGCAAAGCCAGGTTTCTACTGCTGAGACCTGCTGGGGCCATGACTCATCTCTGCCTCGCTGTAGCTGTAGTACTGTGCATGAGCAACATCTCTCCCCATGCTTCTATTGACCACTTTCTGTTAGATCCCTTCTTGCCTGCTAGTGAGGTCCCTGGAGTCACCACCAGCCTGCAGCCAGCAAAGGTGCTCTCGTTGTGTCAGGGCTCTGAGGGTGCTAATAGGCCCTAATTAGCCAGAAGAGCTTCCCCTGGAGCCAGCACCCACAGCCCTGCCATGGAGCCAGGCCAGGGAACTTCCTTCAGCTCATCCTGGGGCCTTCAGTCTTGGGTGGAGTTATGTGACAGGAGTGCTGGTCTCCAGCCATGGTCCTGCCCCAATGCACAGACTGGTGCTGCATCCTGGTCTCAGACCTGCCTTGTCACTATGGGCCTGCCTTGGAGGCCTGAAGAGGGCAGACACGTTGCTAGAGGGGTGAGGAACAAGCAGCCTTGGCTCTATTTTGTCATGGAAGATGGGCCTCGGGAGATGGGCTTAATGTTTAACTTGCCTACCCTTGTGAAGAGAAAGTGACTTCTGTCCAGAGATGAATGAAGCCTTCTGCATAAGGTACAGAAACTCCTTCCTGCTAGATTTTTGCAGGGAAGGTCAGTGAATCCTAGAAGGTGGAGAGAAACTGCAGAGGTGAAAATGGTAGAATTCCCATCTGTCTTCTACTGGTTTCCAGCATTTCTCCTCAGCTAGCTTGTTTGAATGTTGCCTTTCCTTTCTAGGTTCCCTTTTCTGCTTTTGCCTGGACTCTGCTTTCTCTTTTTTAAGAGCAACAGCTTGAATGTTAGCAAAAGAGCTAATTAGCCAGAGAGCAGAACCTTGGGCTGTTACCGACTGCCCACCAGGGAGTGTTAGCCCAGCTGCCATGTCCCACAGTGTGTCTGTGTTTGGACCATTTGGATGTTACAGACATTCATTTGAAGGCACGTCTGCAGGGGTCTCTGATAATGTGACCTGGCAAGAGAACACAACTACTTGTCTTTACCTTCCCTGTAGTCAGTGGCACAGGAGCCTTTGTCGCAGGGTGTTGGGCACACCACAACACCGTGATCCTTTCAGGCATTACTTCACCAGGTCTGTGTTTTTATTAGTAAAGAAGACTATTCTCTGTGCTAATGAAAATTTGCTTAAGGCTTCTCTGGAAAATCATTGTTTCCTGATTGAGCATCTGTCTTGGGCTGAGAATCATAGAATCATTTTGGTTTTAAGAGACCTTTAAGATCATCAAATCCAACTGTAAACGCAGCACTGCCAAGTCCACCGCTAAGCCATGTCCCTCAGCACCACATCTATATATCTTTTAAATCCCTCCAGGGATGGTGACTCCACCCCTTCCCTGGGCAGCCTGTTCCAAGGCTTCATAACCCTTTAGGGGAAGAAATTTTTCCTAATATCCCACCTAATCTCCCCTGGCACAACTTGAGGCCATTTCCTCTTGTCCTATTGCTTGTTACTTGGGAGAAGAGACCAACCCCTGCCTAACCACAACCTCGTTCAGGTATTTGTAGAGTGAGAAGGTCTCTCCTGAGACTGCTTTTCTTCAGACTAAACAACCCCAGTTCCTTCAGTCACTTCTCTTAAGACTTGTTCTTTAGACCCTTCCCCAGTTTCATTGCCGTTCTCTGGACATGCTGCAGCACCTCAAGGTCTTTCTTGGGGCGAGGGGCCCAAAACTGAACCCAGTATTTGAGGTGTGGCATCACCAGTGCTGAGTACAGGAGGACAACCCCTGCCCCAGTCCTGCTGGCCACACTATTGCCGGCCTGCTTTCCGTGACACCTCAGCGTTGTTTTGCTGTTGGCTGGTTTGGAGCCTTTTATTTCACTAAGTGATTCCACGTTAAGACTTGTGTGTGTGGGCTGAGCAGAGTAGACCGCTCTGTGCCCGCAGCTCTCGGAGGCGCTCTGCTCGTGGCCCAGACTCCCCGTGCCCAGGGCCCTGGGGAGGCGGCCCTGGAGCCAGCGGCC
>NW_008626947.1:0-1944 GCF_000691845.1 Merops nubicus | reverse complement strand
AGGAGGTCCTGGGCCTCGCTGCGCCCGGTGCGTATTTCAGGGGCTGCTTTGGCAGGGCCTGGGGGAGACAGGGAAAATCCTTGGGGTAAAGCGGATCCCTGGTGCTGTTCCCCAGCCTCCCGCACTGCTGGTTCACAGCCCAGAGTTGCCCTGCCGTGTCCCCCATGGGTGCTGCATCCCTTTGACAAGCAGCTGTGGGAGATGGCCACAAACAAAACAAGGTGGTGCTTCACTGGGGTGCTCTGAGTGCTGCTAGTCCCCTCCAGCATCCTGGTGAGGAATTTCACTGCTAAAAGCAAGATGACCGCAAGAAAACCTGCTTTCTGGGGCACATGAGGTTTGTGAGCATCATCTTCCCTTTGCAAGCTGCCACCAGGAAAGGGAATTAATTTCTCCTTTAAAAGCGCCTACCCTAATGATGCCGTGGTCCCCATCCCCCCAGGCACACCCCACACTGGGTGCCGTTGCCTCGCATCCCACTCCAATGGGGTCTCTCCTGAGCCAAGCGGTGGGGATAGCCCCAAAAAGGGGGTGTGTTAGGATGGGCTGAGCTGTGGGGCTGGGGGTATGGAGGTGCTATCAAGGGGGACCAGAGTAGTGGCCACAGTCCAGACAGGCTGATGCCTTTCCCTGTCCTGTGTTTCAGAGGTGCCAGCAAGCGATGGGGACTGGGACTCAGGGGTCTCACTGCAGGATGCTGAGGGCTGCAGGTAGGTCCATCCCAGCACAGCAGAAATGCCCATCTGGCATGTCCCTCTTTCCTCCTCTCCAGTCTTGTATTTTAAATTCACTCTGTGAAGCTGCGCTGGGACTTGACAGGGCTCCAGGTGCAGCCCCCCCAGTGTGGCAGCTGGCAGGGAGAGCGTGGATGGGCTCTGGTGGTGCTTCAGTGCAAGCAGAGTGGGAGGTGGCAGGTCAAGATGGGTGTCCATGTGGTGACTGGGCAGGGTGGGTCCCTGCCAGGACCCCAGGGTGGTAAAGGAGCTGGGGAAGAGGACAGGACAGAAATTTGCTCCAGGTGCTTAAGAGGATCGAGGCAGCAGGCGTGTGTAATCTTGTTGGACTAATGATAAACCTTAGAGATACAGACTAAAAATATGGAGGTGGGATGAGCAGGTGAGCATTTGGGCTGTGGAGCAGGGCCAGGGGCTTGAGGCTGCATGGGGGAAGCAACTGAGTTGGGAAGACACCACTGTATTGTGGTTACTGATTCCTCGCTGCTCCAGTGGCTGGGGTTGATGGGTGACAGATGGGTGTGAGGCAGAACTGGGGATGCTGCGCTCCTCCTGATCTGTGGCAGCCAAAACCTGGGTGGAAGCCTGGCCCCTGCCATGGTGCTGCACAGGGGGCTTTGCTGGGGGCTGGCCTGTGCCTACCCTCCTGCCGTGAAGAGGTTAAGGCTAGGCTCCCCAAAGTGACTGCCTGAGCTGATTATTTTAATCAGGGGGATTAGGGCCACGGCCAAGAGAGAAGGCAGTGCTGCAGCAGGTCTGTGCCCTCCTATAGCTGATGGGTCTCCCACCCTGCATCCAGTGGGGCTGGGTTGCTAGGGAGGACTCCCTGCAAGGAAGGGAAGGCAGCTGGGTCAGGGAGTCATCCCAAACCTACCTGCATTCACACTGCTGTGGGATTTACACCGGCAGGGATTGGAGGCAGTGTCTGGCAGTGAGGTGCCAAGCGCTGCCTCAGCTGAGATGGTGCCCAAACTGGGTGCTGAACCCCCCAAAGCACCACCGGCGTGGGGTGCAACCCTACTTCTCCCTCCTCGCACTGGGGGACACCAGGAGGCATGGGGGTTTTCCCGCCTGGCTCCCCCCTGACACAGCAGCCAGCAGCCTGCCCATGAATGGAGGCCAGGCCCCGTTTTCTCTGGGCAGAGCAGCCTCCTCGTCACTGTTAAACCATGTCTAATCCCTGTTATTTTTTCCTAATCCCACTCCCCGC
>NW_008626946.1:511-3254 GCF_000691845.1 Merops nubicus | reverse complement strand
ATGGAGCACGGTGAGAGCAAAGTATCCCTCCCTCCGGCTCCAGAGGGCTTGTTGGGGCCGTCAGCGTGGGGCCGAGGGTGCTGGCGGGGGGAGGCAGGAGCTCCCCAAGCTCCCCGGGGCATGGCCCCTCCTCTCTTGGGCAAGCGGGGCCCAGGCCGGGCAGGGGGCACCTGCCGGGACACCCCTGCCTGCTGTGCCCCCTTGATCCCCGAGGGCTCCGGCCCTGCCCATCAGCCAGCTGGGCAGGGACAGAGCAGGCCCAGGGGGACAAGCCCTCGGGGGCAAGCCCTCGGGCACGCTTCCCCCAGCCCCGCAGAGGTGCTCGTTCCCATTGGCATTGTCTCTCTCCCCTCCAGTGTGCATGCTGTGCCTCCAGGCGGAGGTTGACCCGGACCTCTGTGGACCCAGACTGGAGCAGGAAGGGCTCTGTGCCCATCTCTTTTGCCTGGTGAGTCCCTCCACAGCTCCCTCCCGCCTTCCCACAGCCACTCCCCACCAGGCTCTCCCCAGCTCCTCGGCTTTTCTCTTCTGCAGCTATTTTCCAGCGGGCTTTACCAGCAACCCGGCATGGGAGGACCATTCATAGGATTTCCCCCAGAGGCCATTCGACAGACAATCGGGCAGGCAGCTCAGAAGGTGGGGACCTGACAGGCTCCTTTCTGGATCCCAAATTGCATTTCAGACCTGGATTCAGGATCCTAAGACAACTGCTGAAGGGATCAGGAGCTCAGGTTGTGTTCTCCTCTATGCCTCTAACATCTGTGTCAGACAAGGGAATACTTAGTAAGAGACAAAGCAAGCCCAGCCCTTCCAAGCAGCTCTGGGACCAAAGCCTTGCTCCCAGCAGCTCCACAGAGGCTGCAGCCCAGGAGCCTCATCTGGCCGGCAGATCTCGGGGGCAGGGCGGGCAGAGGGGCGGAGGGGGTGGAGGTGTGTGACCCAGAAGCGGTCACATCCTGGGCTCTGCCCGGTGGCCAGGGGCTGGCTGTGCAGGCCAGGAGGCTGCCTCTGATGGGGACTGCTGTGCTCTTTCCAGGACTGCTTCGTCTGTGGCCACAGCGGGGCCACCATCAACTGCTGGCAGTGGGGCTGCAACCGCAGCTTCCACCTTCCCTGTGCCGTGAGGGGTGAATGCATCACCCAGTACCTTCCTGAGTACAGGTACCTCCTGCTCCCTCCTCACCACCACCGGGGAAGGACCCAGCACTTCTCACCTCACCCATCCCACTCCTCTTTCCCCCAGGGCCTTCTGCTTCGAGCACCGCCCACAGCAGGCAGTGGAGGCGACTCCCAAGAAAGACACCAGCTGCATTGTCTGCATGGAAGATGTGGACAAGCAAAAGTGCTACCGCACCCTGGTGTGCCCAGCGTGCAAACACGCCTGGTTCCACAGGGTCTGCCCCAGGGGGGGAGCCCCTCCATTGCCCCTGGGGCACGGCATCGGCTCAGCAGCACCAGGGCCTCCCTCACGCTCCTTGTCTATCTCCTGCAGGGACAGGCTCTGCGCGCTGGCATTACTTGCTTCCGGTGCCCCCTCTGTAGAGACAGGGAACTCTTCTGCTTGGAAATGCAAATCTTGGGCATCCAAATCCCCTTCAGGTTGGTGTCCTTCTGCCCAACTCACAAGGGTGCAAGTGCTGTGCCAGCCCCGCGAGTGCCCCCACGGTCCCGTCCCTCCACTCTGCCACGAGCCTGGCCTTCAGCTTCATGGATGAGTTGGAAAGAGGGCAGCGGGGGGAGAGCAGGGACGCCCTGCATCTGCCTTCTGCGGGGCCAGCCGGGACTCATCAGCTTTCCCTTCTCCATCAGACGCCCAGCCTGGGAGGACAATGACGCCTTTGCAGCACTAGGAGAGAGGCACAACCGCTGCGATGCCAGGGAGTGCCTTTGCCCAGGAGGCAGGGAGCAGGCAGAGGGAGAGGGGTACGTAGCCACAGCGGCACCCCAGGGCTCTGCGCGGGATCTCGGTCTCGCCAAGGCCTGCCAGCGGGAGCGCTAGGAACAAGAGCTCTGCTGGAAAAATCCCAGGCTGCCATCACTCTCTCCTCACCACCCCCAACCCGTTTGTTTCCCCAGGCCCTGGCAACTGCTCCTGTGCCTCTCCTGCGCTGCCCAGGGCACCCACAGGAGCTGTTCCAACTGGCCGAGCAGCTCGGCCATCTGGGAGTGCCACGGCTGCGCTGGCCTGCGCACCGGTAAGGGGCAAAGCGCCTGGCTGCCCCCGGGCTGGGGCGGGGGGCCAGGCAAGGCTTGGCAGCAGGTGCCCAGGGCGGGCTTGGCAGAGCCTCTGCTCCACGCCAGCTGGGGCACCGCTCTGGCCTATCCTGCCCCTGGCATGGCCATTTTCCCCTTGACCTCTCTTCTTCCCCTTACAGACTCCAGTGCCAGCTCAGACCTCGTCAACCCCACCGCTGAGGCTAGGCCATCAGCCTCAGGGCATTCCCACGGCAATCCAGAAGCGGAGACCAGCAGACGGAGGAGCAGCATCCAGGCGGCAGAAGGGCAATCTCACAGCTCCCTGGCACCGGAGACTGTAGGCCCCGACACCGGGGCAGAAGGGCCATCAGTGCCATCCCACAGCTCCCTGGCACTTGATACCAACAGCCACGCAGCACTGGGGGCTTCCTGCAATTCCCCACCAGCAGAGACGAGCTGCACCAGCATCTCCAGTGAGGGATCGTCTGGCTCTTCCAGCAGCTCCCTAGCCGCTGAGAGCAGCAGCCCCCGCACCGCCAGCCAGGGA
>NW_008626946.1:0-215 GCF_000691845.1 Merops nubicus | reverse complement strand
AGCCGCGGAGAGCACCCGCCCCACCCCCGCCAGCCAGGCAGCACAAGGGCTGTCCCACAGCTCCCCGGAGCTTGAGGACAGCAGCCGCTCCAGCACCCCTGGGCCTGAGAGAATCAGAAGATGCTCACGGGTGCAACGGCACCCATACGCCTGGCCCAGGACATCCTGTGAGAGGAGCCGTGCACCAGCAGCAAGTGCTGAAAGCGGCAGCACCC
>NW_008626945.1:3047-3308 GCF_000691845.1 Merops nubicus | reverse complement strand
ATGGCAAGGAAGCCCCCTGCCCTGGGATGGGGTCCCTGCTGCTGGAGGGCACCCAGCCCCGCAGGCAGCGGGGCTAGCAGGGTTACCCATGGAGGCAAGCGTGGCAGTCGTGGGAGAAGAAACCCAGCACAGCGACCCTGGGCACGGGACACGCAGAGCAACATGGGGAGCTTGCTCCTGGGCATGGGGGAGAGAGAATGGCACCAGCTCAGGCTGTGCTTGAGCAAAAGCCTGTCTCAGAGTCTGAAACGGTTTCCCTGA
>NW_008626945.1:0-2664 GCF_000691845.1 Merops nubicus | reverse complement strand
CTCCAGCTGGCAGCCTCCTGCCCAGCCAGCAGCACCCCTGTCTGCTCACACACCCGCCCCAGGGGTCGGCAAATGGCCAAAAGGGGCCTCAGCATTCACTGAAGAGAAGGGGAATGGGGGTCTTGTGAGCCTGGAGTGCATGCAGCCCCCAGGCATTTATTTAGGGGCACTTGTGATACAGGAGCCAGAGTGCACAGCCTTGATGCCAAGCACGCAGACAAGGTGGCAGGATGCTGCCTGACCCCTGCATGAATGAAGATAACCCTAAAGTGATGACAAATCCTGGTGTCACACGCCAAATCCCTGCAAATCCCTTTTGAGCAGCCACACCAGCACAGGGCAATGCAGTGCAGAGACCCTTGCCCTGGCCAAGTGGCCATCCTGTGCCCAGGGGGATTGTGATGGCGAGGAGCAAACGCACTCACCTCCCAGCAGCAGCACCCAGCCATCTCCCCAGGCAAGGGACCTGGGCTTTGCAGGCAGATGTTCTGGTAATTCCCTCAACGACAGCTCTCTAATTATATCAGCGTTTTTGCAAATGGCAGGAGAGACATGGGCCCCTGCACGTCCACCCGGCACTAGCCACGCCCCCCTGCGCGGCCACCAGGCACTGGTGACAGGGGCAGTGGGAATTGAGGAGGCCATACACGGGACGAGGCAATACACCCACACTCTCCTGTGCCTGCTCTTCAGAGCTGTAAATGTTGGAGATTGGTAGTATCGAGGGAAGAGAGTGGGGCATGGAAGCAGCTTTCCCCAGGGAAAGTTTATCAAACCTTCCACCAGCTGGGAGAAGGAAGATGATGCCAAGAGGGATGACATGTGGTGGTCATTGCAGGGCATGGACATAGATGTGGTTGCAACTGAAGCTCCTGCTTCCCTCTCCTTGCCATGCCGTGTAGGGGTGGCCATCCCAGGGACAGCCTTGCAGGGTCCCCACTCCCTGCCCCACACCTCAGGGTTAGGAGAGCACAAAACGTTGGCACTGCAGCCTTGAGCATCTGTCCCAATGAGGCCAAGCACTCAGCCCCACACCCTACACCCATCTTTGTGCTGTGGTCAGAGGGGCCCAGACCCTCCCCCACTATCCTGGCTCAGAGGGCCCCTAGGTCTCTGCCCACGCCTGGCCTCCTCCCCCAGCAGCCTCTACCCCCTGAGTGCACCAGGAGAGAGCGAATCCCATTGGGGTGATTTATGGCACCAAGCCGGAAATGTTGACAGGAATCACTGACTTTAGCCTTTTTCCCTGCATGGTCCTTCGCTCCCACCCCATGTGAAGCTCCACACCCCATGGCCCGTAACAGTACACTCAAGGAGCTTCCATCCCAGCCCCTTGGCCAAGCAAATGAGAGGGGCAACTACAAGCTGCTCAGTTCCCACAGCCCACTGTGGGATGCCCAGCCCCAGAGACCCAACCCCACCAGCTTTGGCCTGGCGGGGGCGGGGGGAACCCTGTCCAGCACCCCAAAGCTCTCCAGCTACGTGTGCCCAGCCTGGTCCCACACAGCCTCAGCTATGTCTCCTGCTGGCCCATCTGGCTCCACTCATCCCGGCTCAATGTCCTTCTTAATGACACAGCATCTCAGGATCCATTAAGAAGCATCGCAGAGCTGCTGGCTCCGGAATCGATATACCCCACTCATCAATAATGAAAGAGCATCAGGCTGCCCTTGCTCTCCAGCTGCGTCCGTAAGCCCCTCCATTTCCTCCCGCTCCCGATATAGCTGCTCTCCTGGGGCACTCACAAGGCACCAGACTGATTTATCCCTCCATCAGCAGGGTGGGGCCATCCCCAGCCCCATCCCTGGGCACAGCGGGAACTGGCACAGCCCTGGGCCCCCAGCTGCCACCAGGCTGCTCTGGGCATATAATAACAGCTGGTGCTGCCCTTCAGATGGCCACATCCACAGCATCACCTTCAGCCTCTGAGGAGGTGGCTGGGACCCGCTTGCACCCAGGGATGCCCTAATCCTGATAATGCAGAGGGTAGGGTGGTCCCAGCACCCCTCAGTCCACAGCTCCCCACCAAGATGAAGATCCACCCCAGCTCTCTCAGCACAGGGTGACCGGGCTGGAGGGCGAGGAGGAGGACACGATGGTCCCCTGTCCTGCTCTGAACCTCTCCACTGGCACCAGGGTGGCCCAGGGGTCTTGGGTCCTGCCTTTTCCTCTGTGCACTCAGCTCCCTAAGTGGGTCCTGCTGCTCCCCCAGCCCCATAGGGACAAAATTTGCTGCACCCTGTGTACAACCCACTTTGCCCACCCCTCCCTGTGCCCCACACAGGTTGCATTGTGCTGTCTTTAGCCCATTGCCATGCCCCACATAGGTTCCATTCCACTCCCAGCCCCTCCTTGTGCCCCACACTGGTTCCACTGTGTCCCCGTCCCCTTGCTGTGCCCCACATGTCTCACCCTGCCCACCTCCTGCTGCACCCCACACGGATCCCACTGTGTCCTTGTCTACTTGCTCTGCCCTACAGGGATCTCAGTGTTCCCCTAATACTTTGCTGTGCCCCAGATGAGTCCCACTGCCCCCAAGAACCCCTTGCTGTGCCCTACAAGGGTTTCCCTGTGCTCCCAGTCCCTTGCTGTATCCTACAAGGGCCCCATTCCATCCCTGTCCCCTTTGCTGTACCCCAGATAGGTCCCACTGCACCCTGAACC
>NW_008626944.1:0-760 GCF_000691845.1 Merops nubicus | reverse complement strand
CCCGGCTGGCTCTTCCCTCCGCCCGTTGTCAGCCTAATCGGGGCGGATGTCGGAGGACACTGAGCTATGGGTGTTATCACCCCGACTGACAGCCACTGTCAGCTGGGGTTAAATCAGCGCTCGGCGCTCCCGGCCCCACGCCGGCCGCATTCAGCCCCGCGTGTCCCAGCGGATCGTCCCGCTGCTCCCAGGCCCTCCCGTAAGCCAGCTCTTTTAATTGTCCTCATTTGTAAAGAGCCGTTTTGTCATGCTAAACAAGGCTGGAGCAGCCGTTCTAACCTCTCCTTTCAGCCCTTTTCTCCTCTCCTCTTTTGTTTACCTTCGCCTGATCTCTCATTTATTTATCTATCTATTCTTCCTCTGCTTACCCTCCCATTCAAGCCCCGTGTCTGTTAATTGTGTTACGCCGTTTAATTCGAACATTGGTCTCCAAAGAGCACTTAATGAGCAAAGCACATCCCAAACACGCATCGCTCCGGCTATTCAGCTCCTCCAGACGGACCTCTGCGTCTTACTCCACGTCTCTGGCCCCCTCCCTTCACCGAGGGGCTCCCACGCATCGCCCCCGCAAACAGCACTAATTGATCAAGACGCTAATTCCAACCCATCCCCTTCCATCACCGCCGGCGCTCCCCCCGCTCCGAATCGCTCCACGCACCCCTAAAACTTCAACGCCGCGGAGGCAACTCGGGAAAAAACCCGTTCCCCGACGGGATTTGAGGGGGTCTGGCCAGAGAGGAGCAGCCCCCCGCAGCCCCCC
>NW_008626943.1:909-1612 GCF_000691845.1 Merops nubicus | reverse complement strand
TGGGATTTTAGTTGTTTCCCTCTTTCCATGCTCCACCGTAAAACGATTACGACAGTCCCCAAAAAAGGAAGCGCACTTTTGAAAAGCATAAGCATAAACCACGCCTGGGTGAACATACTGCGCTCCCATCTGACTGCCATCAGCACTCTGCCAGGCGCCGGGCGGCAGAGGTGGCACCGGGACAAACACACCTGAGCCACGGGTTGCCCAAAACACCCCCCGGCAGCGCCCTCCACACCACAGCGGCACCCGCCAGCCCCTCCTTTCTCCCGGACATCACAAGGAATCACTCCTCTGCCTTCTCTCCTACCTACGAGCAGAGCAGTTGCTATGCCAGGGGAATGTTTTTAAGCTTGTTTTCGCTGCTGGTGAGTCACGGAGACATTGTTTCTGGTGTTTTTTCTCTTGCTATCTCAGCACAGAGGAGCAGGGTGAGAAGAAGACCTAACAGAGCAGGACTGCTTTCATCAAGTGTCGAAGCGAGTGCTGCTGCCTTCGCTGCAGTGTCCCCACCCCAAGGACCCCACGGTCCCCCAGCATCACCAGGTGCCCAGGAGTGAGTCCCCTTCCAGCACCATGCCGAGCAAAGCAAGGGCACGGCACAGGAGGGGCATGGCACAGGATGGGCCTGGCACCTCCATCAGCATCCAATCTGATGGGAGCAAGGGTGCCACTGGCATGCCAGGGAGCACAGGTCCCCTAA
>NW_008626943.1:0-867 GCF_000691845.1 Merops nubicus | reverse complement strand
GCTGGCTCCCAGGGTGGCCCCAGCTCCCTTGGGTGCTGCCAGCAGGACCAGCCGGACCCCCAGGACTGCTGCTGGGACCACAAGCTGCAAGAGCAGCACCCTTTCCACCCACCCATCCGCCTCGGGCTCCTGGGGCGACGTGTGGCACCCTATGGGACGGCAGGATGGGGATTTGCAGTGCTCGCCAAGGCAAATAAAAACTACAGATGAGTTACCTAATCCTAATTTGTAGCCATATGTGTTTCCCAGCAGAGAACAAACACTTCCAGCAGCTAACGCTTATATAACAGAGAGGAGCAGGGCTTGAAAAATGCACGGCCTCGCCCAGGCTCATCGCCAGCAGAACCGAGACAGCGCAGCCGGTGCTTCAAGACGGCGGTGGCCACACACTCCCGAACAGGGCAGGGGCTGGGTGCTCCCACCAGGAGCTCGCCAGGGCTCTCCTGGGAGCTCAGACCTGTTGCTGGAAGGAAAAGCAGATCCAGGCTCAGGCACTTTTCAATTTACGGTGGACGGGCTGAGACCAGAAAAGTCTTTTAGCCCTGGGAAGGAGTTTATCATATCCACTGCTTGGCGAAAAGCAGCTAATTAGCAAAAATACCCATTCTAGAAAAAGTCCCTAATGAAAGCTAAGAGCCAGCAGATTAAAGCAGACACTCCCTGGGGAGTCTGCCTGGGACATGAAGCTCAGGGCCACAGCTCTCTGACAAGCTGCTGGCCAGGGAGGGCAGCGAAAGTGGCACTGGCAGCACCATGCTGGCATCAGCAGGACTGTGGCAGCATCACCATCTCGTCCTCGTCTAAATGAGGCAGCTTCAGTAAGTCACAGAGCAGCAGCATGTGCCAGGAGACATAATCCCACGTGCT
>NW_008626942.1:671-933 GCF_000691845.1 Merops nubicus | reverse complement strand
GCTGGCTCTGCCAGGGCCTTGCTGGGCGAGGGGCGCCGGGCACAGGAAGCCCCCATGACGGTGCCAAGGGGGGTTCAGCGCCCCTGGGGCAGGGTCCCTTCCGTCGCTTCCCCTCCCAGCTTTGGACGGGGAGGGTTTTTGTGATGTCTCGGTAGATGGTTTGAATCCTACCAGCAGTAAAAGTCTGGATTTTGGGGAGAGAAAAGATCTAATGAAGCTAGAGACGAGCATGGGAAAGCCCTTCTCTGTACTGCACGAATAT
>NW_008626942.1:280-618 GCF_000691845.1 Merops nubicus | reverse complement strand
CCGGACAAGCCCGGTAAGTCTGTAATGTGGTGTCCTGTTTCCTAATCTCCTCAGTAAGGAAGCAGTGTGTTGAATTTAAAATATCCCTCTGGTAAATGCTAACTATTTAAAGAGTGCTAGGGTCTTAGAAATGCAAAACAAAGATTTGTTGATTAAAAACACATGGTTTGTTCTGGAGGCATGAGTAGCCAGAAAAATCAGTTCTGACAGTATTTTGGCTTTTTCAATCCCACAAGACATGATGGTGATTTATTATAGTGATGTCAGCTGTGGTTGAAAAAAGTTCCCTGTGTTGTCTTAATAAAAGAGCTTTACCTTGAAATCATTAAACTCTCAGC
>NW_008626942.1:0-248 GCF_000691845.1 Merops nubicus | reverse complement strand
AATGGGAACGGTCCCCTCTAAATCACCCGGCCCTGCCCTGGAACATATGCCTGCCCCAGGAGCGGTGACAGCCTGGAGCTCGCCTGGCTGATGTGGGGCTGTGATGGATACGATTAGCGGCTCTGAGACCCGGGGGGAGATAAGCACGCCGGGCAGGAGGGGCGCCCCCACATCACAAAGGGAACGGGAATTACAAAGGCAACGGGCTCTATCTGTCTTCCTCTGCCATCCGTGCAGATGTGGGGAGC
>NW_008626941.1:7889-8140 GCF_000691845.1 Merops nubicus | reverse complement strand
GCCAAGAAACCACCACGTCCACCATCATCACCACCACTGTCATCACCACGGAGCCCACGCCGGGTAAGTTGAGCTGCCCACACGGGCTGGGGGCACAGGGTGATGGGTGATCAGCTGGTGGCGCCAAGAAACCACCACGTCCACCATCATCACCACCACTGTCATCACCACGGAGCCCACGCCGGGTAAGTTGAGCTGCCCACACGGGCTGGGGGCACAGGGTGATGGGTGATCAGCTGGTGGCTGATGGG
>NW_008626941.1:7114-7857 GCF_000691845.1 Merops nubicus | reverse complement strand
TCCTGCATTTGGGGTTTGGGTCTAAAGTCTTCTGCACTTGAGCAGGGTCGGGTGCTGGGTTTTAGGGTGGGGGCAGCACCCGGGCTTTGGAGGGAGCTGCCAAGTGAGACCTTCCCCCGGGGCAATCGGTGACACGAGTTCCCCCCAGTCCTCTGCAGCATGAGCTTCCACGAGCCCGAGGGCTACATCGACTCCACGGACTACCCACCCCTGCCCCTGCACAGCTTCCTGGAGTGCACCTACAACGTCACCGTCTACACCGGCTACGGCGTGGAGCTCCAGGTGAGAAGTGTGTTATTGGGGGGTCACCACGGCCTGACCCCCCAGCTCCACACTAGAAAATGATGCAAAGCACCCACGGCCTTGGGCACGGCTGCCCCAGACATCTACACGTGAGAAGCAAACCCCTTCTCAGGGAAAAAAAATAGGTTTTCTTAGGCTACGGAATAAATAAACTGTACGAGGGAACTGGTACATCCTGAACGTCAGCGATGATCAAAGCATTAAAATGCCAAGCAATTAATTTAACAATGAGGCACTGGCAGGCAATTAGCAAAGGCGGCTCTCAGCCCCCGTGGGCAGGGGTGAAGCAGCAGCTCTGTCTCCAGCGTGCCCACCAGCCCTCTGCCCTCGCTCCCCAGCCTGCCAGGGGCTGTGGGCTCTCGACACTTCCCCAACAGGAGGCTGGCGGTCGGTCTCTTCTCCCAAGGAACAAGTGATAGGGCCAGAGAAAATGACCACAA
>NW_008626941.1:5920-7055 GCF_000691845.1 Merops nubicus | reverse complement strand
GCTGCCCAGGGCAGTGGTGGAGTCCCCACCCCTGGAGGGGTTTCCAAGCTGTGGAGATGTGGTGTGAGGGACACGGGGCAGTGGGGACCTGGCAGTGCTGGGGGATGGTTGGAGTCAAAGATCTTAAAGACCTTTTCTAACCAGAACAACACTCTGATTCTGTGCTTCCCCTCAAAAGCAGAGTCTCAAGGGTTCACCCCAAGCAGGGTCTGGCCCCCATGGATGTGCTCAGCCAGCTCACCCCAAAACACCCCATCTCTTTTGCTGACCCCTTGTCCCTTGTTATCATTAATGGGCAACACACAAACCAGACCCCTCCCTCTGGTCTTAAATGGCACACAAGGGATCCAAGGTGTCCCACCACCAGAGGGATGAAAAGCTTTATAAACTCACTCACAGTGCTGGATGGGGTGGAGGCAGCAGCAAACCAACCAAGGACCCAGGGCACCAGCCCAGCTACTGATGCCATTGCTCCTTCCTCTGTGCCAGGCTGTACTGATGCCCCCCCACCACAGGCTCTGCCTACAGGCAGCAGCTGGGGCCCTTCCAGTAACTGGAAAGCCTCCACAGCAGGCTCACCACACAAACAAAGTGCCCCCAGCCCTGCCAGCAGAGCCAGCTTTTATGCCATGAACTTGGAGGTGGGGCAAGATGTTAATGCCAAGGCAGAGGCACCTGCTGGGGATCTCTGAATTGGTCCCCACCCAAGGCTAGCCAGGTGAAAACCAATCAGGAGGGGCTTTCCTGCCTGCTTGTGGGCATCATCCATCTGCCAGCCCTGATTCAGGTTTAAACCCCAGCTCTTCGGTGTCCCACAGCCTGGCACGGCTGGGAGCAGGGCAGGGACCTTGGCACCTTTCCATCCACCAGCTCCATGCTCTGCTGTGTGCTGCCCTGTCCTGGCTGGTTCCTGCATTTTCACCATTTAAAATCCATTCACTTTTAATCTGTGTAATGAAGAACACGCATCAAAAGAGCAGCAGTCCCACTGAACCTGCTCCTGCCACCCCTCGGGCGGGCACAGGCGAGGGCTGAGCTCCGTGGCACAGCCCCTGCTGTGGCAGCGAGCCCCCCGTGGGGCTGCTGGGGAGTGAGGCAGCCCAGGGCAGGGCACTGGGACGTGTGTGCATCCCAG
>NW_008626941.1:4732-5835 GCF_000691845.1 Merops nubicus | reverse complement strand
CTCCGCTGTGAATTCGCCTCTGCCCACCACCCATCAGGTGGCACCGCTCCTGACCCCGCTCCGCTGTACACTCAGCTTTTAATGGAGCATAAAATTAGCCTCTCCACCCCCCGAGCTTTGTGTTTCACTTTGCTGGTGCTGCTGAGCGTTTCAGACAAATTAAATCACACCAGCAGGTCGGAGTGGGCTCGCTGTGCCCCGTGCAGCCCCTCTGGCAGCAGCCCCTGCGGTGCCCGAGGTGCCCACGGGCAGCTGGGCGGGGCTGAGCCACCCCGGCTGGGGGGGCAGCTGTGGGAGCTAGAGAGGGATGGGCCCTGGGGCTGCTGGTGCTGGTGCTGAGCACCCTGGAGCTGCTGCCTGCAGCTGGGTGCAGCAAAACTCCTGCCCATGTGCCACCCCTGGGTGGGCAGAGATTGGGGGGCAGGGAAGGGGGCTGCCGGTGTCCCTCCGCCGGTGCCCATGGAGCAGGACTGGTGTGGAAGCACAATGGAAGGGCCAGTAGTTGTGGGTTTTGGGCTACGGCTAACCCTTGCCTCCCCTCTCAGGTGCCAGGACACGTGGCAGAGCGCAGGGAGAGCGCAGGGCCCCAGGGGCCATCCCAGCACCGTGCCTCAGTTTCCCCATCTCTAAACCAAGACCAATGGCCTCATTCTGTGCTGCTCTCCGGCTCGTACTGTGGGGATTAATTAGCAGAGAGATGCTGGAAGGTGGCAGTCCTAGCTTGGAGTTATTTCCTACCAGAAACACCGGGACTGGAGGGGGACAGGGGACACTGGTGACTGCAGGGGTGGCGCACAGGTCTGGGCAGCAGGGTGGGGGGTGGGTGCTGCTGCTCATCCCTGGCATCTCAGTGGCACCCGATCCAGCCGGGGTGGCTGTAACCTCCCCACTGCTCCCCCTCCTTCTGCAGAGCTCTTTTCCATTGCTTTTTAATTATTTCACACGTAGAAGTGCTGCGAGCATCAGTGGCTCTGAGGCTAATTACACCGTCAGGTTCTGGAGTAACCCAGCACAACTTCCTCATCTGCCTCACCCTGACGCGGGTAATTGCTGAACATTTAAGTGATTTGGATTTAATTCACAGTTGCTGTAATGGAGATGGG
>NW_008626941.1:4507-4719 GCF_000691845.1 Merops nubicus | reverse complement strand
GGTGGGGGGGGGGGGAAGGTCTTGCTGGGTGAGGAGAGTGGGGCTGAGCTCTCCTGCCAGGATGCAGAAGTGACCGACAGGGGATTCCTTTATTCCTGTGGGTTTGCTGGGGCTGAGCTGGGAGCTCTGGAGGCCAGAGCTGCTCAGGGGTGCTGGGCTGGGGAGCAGTGCAGGTGCTGGATTGCTCTGTGGTGGGGTGGCCTGGGGGGCAG
>NW_008626941.1:441-4174 GCF_000691845.1 Merops nubicus | reverse complement strand
CAGGAGCCACCAGCACCCTCTGCCTCCATCCCTTGTGCCCTCTGGAGTCAGAGCCTCACTTGCTGCAGGGGAAATCTTCCAGTGAGGAGCAGAAACAAAGCCCGGGCATCATCTTTCAGTGAGGAGCAGAAACAAAGCCTGGGCATCAGGCACGGCCTGGGGACAGGCTGCCAGCAAACATGCCTGGTGCTGGGGGGTGCCCAGGGTGAGGTGAGGGCTCGGGGTCCCTGCTCAGCTCACTGCTGGCAGCCCCTCACAGCATCTTTTTTGGCTGCCCCCGTGCCAGTTGGGTGGTGCCAGCACAGCCCTGGGAGCCGCCGAGCAGCCAGCACTCCGAATGCTTACCTAAATTGTATTTATTTTTAAAATGCTTGGATCTTCTTGGCAGGAAGTAGAATTTCCCTAAAGAGATTTTTCTAGTGGGTGAGCAAGGCTGGCAGCCCGAACCGAGGATCCCTCCAGTCTTCCCAACAGACTCTTCAGGAGCTGACATTGGTGCAGCCTTTGATTAAAGTAAGAGCTTGTCCTCCCCCAGCCCCTGGCAGGAGCTCGCCCATCTGGCCCCTCTCACAGAGGCTGCTGGTCCCTGGCAGGAGGCCACTGCATCCCTCTGTGCCCACCAGCTCCTCCAGAGCAGACGGGCTCCTCTGAGGATGCCAGGCTACGTGGCACTGGCACGGGGCACGGGGGGTTCTTCAATGACATCCCCACTCCGGGCTCCCCCGAGCCGGGGTTTGCAGGAGGGGGAGGTTACTGGTGGAGCTGAGCTGTGTCTCCCCTCCACAGCACCCTGCAGAATCACACCCAACCCCAGCGAAATCACCTCATCCCACCCCCTGCTCCAGCAGGGTCACCCAGAGCAGGCTGCCCAGGATCAATCCAGGCGGGTCTGGAATCTCTCCAGAGAAGGTGGATACCAGAGTTCCTCAGCTCCCTCCCTTCTGCAGAGCTCTGCCTGCTCAGGCTGCTCCCCTGAGCCCTGTCCCAGCAGCAGAGCCAGGAGGGGGAGCAGGGCAGCTTGTCCTCGGGGGTTCTTGGCACCCCAGAACTGTTCCTCTCTCTGGCCAGAGCAGTTCAGGGCTAGGCAGCGGGCTTGGTGCTAGTCGTCACCAGAGGAAGCTAGCTGGGGAGTGGGTTTGTCTTTGAGAGGTTTTGGAACAAAATGCATTAGAAACATCCTGGAAATGTCTCTGCAGTGATTCAAACCCAGCTTGGGAAGCAAAACTCTGCTCCAGTGGGAAGCTGTTAGGATTGTACTTAGCCTACTTAGCATCCCTGAATCCCACATGCCAAATAATTCATCCCCAATAACATTTAATTCATTCCATTTATTAATCATTAGATCTGAGCCGTCCTACCTGACGTGATGTGTGCACGCTGTGCTGGGGAGACACGTTTTCAGGACAAAACCTGGGGCAGAAGAAATGCCCTGGGGCAGGCAGGGGTCCAGGACAAGCCCTTCCCCCATGTGCCCGACCTACCGTGTGGCACCTGTAAGGACCGAGAGCTGCTTTGCCCTGCAGTGACCCAGCACCCTGCTGCAGAACAAGCCAAAATCAGCCCCTCTGGGGTTAAAAGCATGGGGGCTGCCCAGCCCAGGGAGGATGAGGCTTTTCCAGGCACCACCTGGGGCTTACAGACCTGTGGGGCAGGCAGGGTGTTACTGGAGGAGGGCTGGATAGTTTCTCCAGAGGAAATCTTGCTCCTGCCAGCAGCAGGTCGGTCAGAAGATGCCAAGTGCTGCGGTGGCTCTGTAACCCTCAGAGCTGGGCACATCCCAGCTACGTGCCAGGTGGGGGGCACGGGCATGGGTGTGAGAACAGCAACAAATCCCTGCAGTCACAACACCGCCGGGAGCACTCGCAGTCACCGGCTGAGGCTGTGGCGGGTGCTAAATATAGAGCCCTGGTCCTCACACACTTACAGAGACAAATGATCTGATGAGCGTCTTTCTGCTGCAACACGAGCCCGTTTATTAAGCTAAATGGACGTGAAATGTAAATGTGAGGTTACTTTTCAGCTATTCCCAAATAATAATTAAAGCTTTTTGGGACTCCTCATCAGGCACGTTTGCTGTAGGACTCCCCAGCCGCTGCCCGGTGTGGATGTGGATGAGGGCTCCTGGGGAGGGTCCCTGATGGAGGGTGGGGTGGGTGGTGACACCAAGCCCTAGAGAACACCCTGGTTTGATTGCAGAGCTGTGCTGGAGAGCCCAGCCCCTGCTGGGACTGGTGTGCCCAGGCTGTGGCCAAGCTCTGTGCTGTGGTGCCTCGAGATGCAGGTCTGCACACAGGACTGATGCAGGTGGAGCTGGGGACTCATGGTGCCCTCCATCCTCCTCCTCACCCTCACCACCTCCATCTGCCTGCACAAATCCCCAGCTTCAGCAGGGAAATAGAGCCACAACAACGATCCTTGGCTGAGAGGCCAGGCTGGGAGAGTTGAGGTGGTCCAGCCTGTAGAAGAGAAGGTGCTGGGGAGACCTCCTGAGGGCCTGCCAGGACTGCCAGGGGCCCGGCAGAAAGATGGGGACAGACTTTTCAGCAGGGCCTGGTGGGACAGGACAAGGGGTGATGGGTTTAAACTAAAAGAGGGAGATTTAGACTAGAGAGAAGAAATGTTTGACACTCAGCGTGGTGAGCCCCTGGCCCAGGCTGCCCAGAGAGGTGGTCGCTGCCCCATCCCTGGAACTATTCCAGGTGAGGTTGGCCGGGGCTCTGAGCACCCTGCTCTAGCTGCAGATGTCCCTGTCCCTGCAGGGGGTTGGACTCGATGGCCTTGAAAGGTCCCCTCCAACCCAAAACATTCTATGATTCTAGAAGTAGATGTAGGTCAACTTGTGAGTTCAAAAAGCTGAAAAATCTGAGGGTCCAGCTTTGAAACTCAGCTCAGGTGAGAAGCTCTGGCTGCCTGCACCTGCTGTCCCACGGGGGTCAGAGGTTATGGGGGTCCCTCGGGGTCATGCAGGGTGCAGACTGCTCCATCACACCCAACAAGCAGGTCCTGTCCCCAGTGAGCCTGCCCGTGCTCAGAGGGGGGCAGGGGGAAGGCCCTGGTGGTGCAGTGACCAGTGGCTGCAGGTGCTCTGTCTTTGGGGCTGGGATGTGTCTGCTCGCCTGTCACCCCCCCGGGACCCTCACTTCACCCCCAGAGCTCACAGGTCTCTGCTCCCACCCAGGTGAAGAGCGTGAACCTGTCCGACGGGGAGGTGCTCTCCATCCGCGGCGTGGACGGCGATGCCCTGGTGGTCCTGGCCAACCAGACCCTGCTGGTGGAGGGCCAGGTGATCCGCAGCCCCACCAACACCATCTCCGTCTACTTCCGCACCTTCCAGGACGAGGTGGTGGGGACCTTCCAGCTCCACTACCAGGGTGGGTGCCTGCCCGACGTGGGTGCGTGAGGAGGAGTGGGATGGGGTGGGAGCCCAGCCAGGCGGCCGGGGTGGGAGGATGCTGGGTGCTGCCCCGCAGAGCAGCCGGGCTCCTGCTGCACTCCTGGGGTGGGTCGAGGGTTCAGTGTGCTCCAGCATCCCAGCCCCAGCGCTGGGGGTGCTCCTCTGCCCCCTTTCTGTGCCCGTGCAGCAGCTCTTCCAGCACAGACTCAGCCTGCCAGTCGTTTTTTTTTCCTTGAAGAGCTATAAAAGATAGATGAGTTCGAGCAAATCCTTTTTAAAATAGAAACTAGGTCTGGGCAGAAGCAGTAACAGGTGGAGAAGCTGCAGCGTGGTGGTTTG
>NW_008626941.1:0-409 GCF_000691845.1 Merops nubicus | reverse complement strand
CACCTGGCAGCAGGGTCTGCCTGGGCACCGTGGGCACATCCAGCACGTCCTCAGCGCTGCGGGGAGCACGCCAGCCCTGAGCTCTGCAATGCTGTGCTCCTTCCAGTGTTTATGCTGAGCTGCAGCTTTCCACGGAGACCTGACTTCGGAGACGTCACGGTGATGGATCTGCACTCGGGGGGAATTGCTCATTTTCACTGTCACCTGGGCTACGAGCTGCAGGGCCCCAGGGTGCTCACCTGCATCAACGCGTCGAGGCCGCACTGGAGCAGCCCGGAGCCCATCTGCTCAGGTACATTCCTCGTCCATCAGCCTCAGCACGTAGCAAAACTGGGGTCCCCAGGGTGAAAAAGTGCAGTTGTGTCTGTGCTGTGAGCTGGATGTGGTCCTGGGCGTTCAGAGTCTAGAG
>NW_008626940.1:0-513 GCF_000691845.1 Merops nubicus | reverse complement strand
CTGTATCCATGAGGGGGGATTCTGGGGGGCTGGGAACCCCCTTACCGGGGCCTCTCCCAGTTTGAGGGGTCGCTCCCAGTTTGGGGCTGGGTGGGCGTGGCCTCCAGGGGCGTTTCCTTGACGGGGGGGTGCAGACGTGGGCGGGGCTCTGCTGCTGGGCGCCAGTGTCGAGGGGAAGCCGCCGCGGGACCAGGGAGGACACCTGTACAAACCAGTATAAACTGGTACGGACCAGTGCAAACCAGTACCGACCAGTGACCTCGGGATGGGGGTGGGCAGCGTCCCCCAGTGCCCTCCCAGTGTCCCTAAGAGCGGGTCCTGAGTGTTCCCGGAGGGGTTCCCTGTATCTCCCAGTATCCCCAGGGAGGTCTCCCAGTGTTCCCAGTATCCCCCAGTACCCCAAGTGTTGGGTCCCCAGTCTCCCCCAGTATCCCCAGGGGGTGGGTTCCCAGTGTTCCCAGTATCTCCCAGTACGCTATTGTCCCAAGGGGGGGTTCCCAGTGTCCCCAGTAT
>NW_008626939.1:582-2809 GCF_000691845.1 Merops nubicus | reverse complement strand
TGGGGTGGCCTTGGGGTCTGGGAGGGTTATTTTTTTTGGGGGCTGGCACAGTGACCTCGCCTCGCTCACGCGCTTCCTAACGCAACTTTATGGGGCCCTGGAAACGTGACCTGGCCCCAGGAGGAGCTTCAGGGAAGGGGGTTGGGGAGGTTGCCTGGGCAGGCTGCTGGCAGCACAGGCACTCTGCTCCCCTCCAGGGCTCTCAGCCCCTTCAGGTCTGCTCCTTTTCAACCAAAAAGAGGTTTTCTCCACCCGTTTCTGTCGGGGGGTTGGAGGAGCGAAATAGAAGCTTCAGTTCTGCTCCTTTTTCATCTAAAGGAGCTTTTCTGAACCCATTTCTGTCTAGAGTTTGGAGGAGTGAAATAGAACCTTCAGATCTGCTCCTTTTCAATCAAAAGAAGCTTTTGGGTTGAGAAAAGCTCCTTCAGTCCTACTCCTTTTCCATCAAAAGCAGCTTTTCTGAACCCATTTCTGTCTAGAGTTTGGAGGAGTGAAATAGAACCTTCAGATCTGCTCCTTTTCAATCAAAAGAAGCTTTTGGGTTGAGAAAAGCTCCTTCAGTCCTACTCCTTTTCCATCAAAAGCAGCTTTTCTGAACCCATTTCTGTCTAGAGTTTGGAGGAGTGAAATAGAACCTTCAGATCTGCTCCTTTTCAATCAAAAGAAGCTTTTGGGTTGAGAAAAGCTCCTTCAGTCCTACTCCTTTTCCATCAAAAGCAGCTTTTCTGAACCCATTTCTGTCTAGAGTTTGGAGGAGTGAAATAGAACCTTCAGATCTGCTCCTTTTCAATCAAAAGAAGCTTTTGGGTTGAGAAAAGCTCCTTCAGTCCTACTCCTTTTCCATCAAAAGCAGCTTTTCTGAACCCATTTCTGTCTAGAGTTTGGAGGAAAGAAATATAGAACCTTCAGTTCTGCTCCTTTTCAATGAGAAGGAGCTTTTCTGAACCCATTTCTGTCTAGAGTTTGGAGAAGAGAAATTTAGAAGCTTCAGTTCTGTTCCTTTCCAATCAAAAGGATCTTTTCTGAACCCATTTCTCTTTGGAGGAATTAAATAGAACCTTCAGTTCTGCACCTTTTCAACCCAAAGGAGCTTTTCTGAACCCAAAAGAACCTCCAGTTCTGCTCCTTTCCAACCCAGAGGAGCTTCTCTCAGCCCGTTCCTGGCGGGGCTCTGGAGGAACCCAGCAGCCAGAGCAGAGCAGAGCAGGAACTCGTCTGGGTTTGACTAAATTCCCAGGTATTCCTGGCTGCCCCCCGGGGCAGAACCAGGGCTGGGATGATGAGAAGGAGTTTGGGGAGGGAGTGGCCTCGTTGCTTTCTCACTTTCCAGCCTCTTGCCAGGAGCAGGAGTTTGCTCTGGGTTGGTCCCAGGGCGCCAGTAACGGTTTGGAGCTAAAAGAGGGAGATGGAGGCTGGAGAAAAGGGAGAAATTTTGGACATTGAGGGTGGTGGGACCCTGGGCCAGGTTGCCCCATCCCTGGAGCCATCTCAGGGGAGGGCTCTGAGCACCCTGCTCTGGTTGGGGCTGTCCCTGCTCCCTGCAGGGGGTTGGACGAGGTGACTTTTAAAGACCCAAACGTTGAGGTTCTGCTGCTGTGGCTGCTCTGGAGGAGGTTCTTTGGTCCTCAAGATCCATTCCAGTGAAGCCTTCCTGCCCCCACCTCCACAACTGCCCAAAAAAGGGGCAAATCAGGGACCAGGCAGTCCCCTGAGCCAACCAAACCCCTCCTGGAGGCCGTGGCCACCGGGGCTGAGCCTCCAAACCCCCACGCAGCAGAGCCAGGGCTGAGTCCTCATCGTGCCAGGCCCTCACCCCACACTGCCCTGGGGGGGAAACCTCCAAGATTTGGAAAGCCAGAGATCCAAACATGGCCTCCAAACCCTGGAGGCTGAGAAAAAAACCCAGATTCTAGGTGGGCAGGAGTGATTCCTCCTCAGCCTACGTCCGGCAGCCGAGGCGACCTCGTGTCCAGGGCACCTATTTCTGAGCAAAAAAAACCCCAAAATGAGGCTGGGAGGAGTGTGAGGAGTCCCTAAAAAAGGTGTTTTCACTTCACCTGGGTGCTGTGAAGGAGAAGGAAACGTTTTCTCCAGCAGCCTGAGGCCGGGGGTGGAAGCTGGAGTAAGAAGCTGCAAATCTATAATTACTCTCAGCAACGAGTCTGGGCAGTTCCAGCTCCACGTTGCTCACTGGCTGGTGCCTTTTCCTCTCTTTGTAGGCACTCCC
>NW_008626939.1:0-551 GCF_000691845.1 Merops nubicus | reverse complement strand
CGCTCCCTCCTCTCTCTGGGGGAGGCATTTAAAAAAAAAAAAAAAAAGGGAGTTTGGAGAACTGGAATGCACTTGTCTAATTACAACCTGTTTTCTTTCCTTCTGGCCGGGCTGGGGGTTGGGATCTGAAACCTGTTTGGGGCACTGGAATGGAGTTTCTTGGCAGGGTTTGGAAGAAGAGGGAGGAGTGAGGGGCTGGGAGGGGTTTACCTCAAAGGGAGTCGTGGCTGGGTGGCCTCTCTGGGAGGAGAAGTGGAGAGGAGATGTTGTCCCCCCCTAAAAAAAAATCAATGAGTGGTTTTGGGTCGGCCCCAGGAGTTGGAGGTTTCCCAGCAGAGCTCTGGGCTGGGGAGGGGGTTGTGGGGGTTGTTCAACCCTCTGCTGCTGTCCCCGAGGGGGTTCCTGGTTCATCCAGAGCCCCAGAGGTCAGGGGAGGGTGTCCCCAAGTGGAGGTCGTGTGGGTGGCTCTGGAGGGTGGGGAGAGCTCAGAGAGGGGGGGAGAAGATTGAGCCTGGTGAGGGTGAGGGTCCTGCCCTGGGGTCACCACCACC
>NW_008626938.1:5440-6648 GCF_000691845.1 Merops nubicus | reverse complement strand
GCCCTGCCCCGGGTGGTGACTCCGGCCCCGCCGCGCAGCCGGCCAGCAGAGACGCCGTTCCACCTTCAGCACTTTCCCTCGTAAGGAGGGGAAAAAAAAAGAAAGAAAAACCCCGGAAACCTAAAACATGGGCCAGCTTCACTAGCGATACGACCACCTGGCAGCAAAGGAGCATGCTGCAGGTTCTCAGGCTACCCTTAGTTGGCCACAGCTGGAATTCGAGTGTAAATCCCCATACCTCCTTCCCAGCTCGCACTTCTTTTTGTATCAGCAGCAAGTGAGAGGAGAGGTGGAATTTACTCAAGAGAAGCATGGGAAAAATAAATCAACTCCAGGAAACCTGTCCTTGCCTGGTTTGACTGCTAGTATTACCCAAAAGGTGCACCTCCAAGGAAAAAAACACGACACAGCAACTTTCTCTGCAATATGTGTACGGCACAAACTCTTGAAGAGGCCGCGGGAGCTGAAAGTGCACTTTCCAGGTACTTTTATTCAGTCTGGGAGCCGGCACCAGCAAGGGAAAATAGCAGACTTTACTGGAAGCACATCTCCATCTTGGCCTGACTCTTGCCAAAGGGCACCACTCCCCAGGCAGGTAAGGTGCTTCACACCAGTGCAATACATCTCCAATCGACTTCCAAATCGGAGTCACTGACAAACGATGCCAGTATGTACTTGCATGTCAGTACCATCGACTGTTCATTGCCTATACGTAGCTAGAAATCTGCTGGCCTGGTAAAAACCACTGCTAACAAAACAATGTCAGCAAAGGCTGCAACACACTCTTGTGAGAGACCGGCGGATTCGTGCCTACTGAGGCTCTTTTAGCACAAAGGCTTTTAGAGGAAGAAGAGCGAGAAGGGGGGGGGAAAAAAAAAAAAAAAAGAGGGAGGGCTCTCGTGTTTCAGGGCTTCTGTCCCCTGGGAACCAAGAACCAAGTGTAGCTTCAATCAAATGCTGACTTCTCCTCCAGGAGCTCAGTAGGAAACCTGATCTCAGTCGCTCATGCCTCCCTCCATGCATATAGGCTAGGTTTTCTTTCATACCAGCAATTTGTATAAAGAGGAGAGCCAATACAGTTTATTGCAGGCGAGATCTCACAGTAACGGATCTAGAAAGATATTTCTGTAGCTAAAATAAGACAACCTTCAGCTGCCTGCTCAGGGCAGGCCGCGCCGCAGCCACCCCCGGCTCCGCACACGCGGCTC
>NW_008626938.1:991-5407 GCF_000691845.1 Merops nubicus | reverse complement strand
AGCCCTGCATCCTCCCCATCTGGCAGCGGCCGCCCTGGGTTTTTTTGCAATACCAGGTTACGCTTCCATTAAAACGTTTACCCCAGGAGATCACTTCCTGCTTGAAAGTATTGTTCCGGCTTCCCCTGCTGCTCGGAACTTTAGCCAGAGCTAGTTCTCTCTTTGCCCACCACGGGTTGCACAGAGACCCCAGGGAGCACCCACGCCTGCTCAGTGGTCCTGGGCTGCCCTGGCATGGCAAAGTGCGGCACAGCACAGGAGGTCTGTGGGGTAAGGCAAGTGAGTCGTCCAGGCAGAGCTCGACATAACTTCACACCGGGCTGCTTAATTCTGCACGGGGCTTTGCTAATCCACTTTGTGCTTGACTACTGAAACGGGAGGAAAGGAAAACACCACACGGGGAGCAAGACCAGGCCAGAGGAAGGTGAGCCAGGGGGACCGCAGCCTGTGGGAAGGGCTTCCCCCAACGCCCAGCTCAGCCTCCTACTGATGGAGAGGCTTAGAGCACAACCCAGCATGCTGGGGCGTGGGAGCAAAGGGGATTTCCCAGGTATCAGGGATCCCTGTAGGATCTCTCCATAGCCAGGAGCTTTCACATGGAGAAAGTTTGGCTCAGGGAGGGAATTTACTCTCCAAAGAAAAGGAACTTGGCCCATCCCTTCTCCTGCCATTAGCGAGTTCTCTGTGAATTTCAAGGAGAGACCAGAATATGCCCCTCCAGCTTTGATTTCACTTCTCTGTCCCTACCTACCTACCACCACCACGTGCAAATGCCACACTCAAGCCAGGGCTAAATGAGCCCTGCAAAGCTCTCCCTCGCTATGAGACTTAATGCTGCTGCTGCGATGCTGCCTCCCTCCTGGGAGCGTAGGGGAAACAGAGCAGGGGGTGAGGGACCAGCAACCCAGTGGCATCTACCTGGTCCACACAAGCAAAGGGACAGCCACTGGACTGCCCCAGGCACAGGGTCTGCTGACTGTGCAAGTACAGGTGTATTTCTCTCTGCTACCGACTGTGCCAGGTGCCAGCTACTCTGGTACTCCCGTGGAGAAGGAGATCTGACTTTTATAACTGAGATACAGGCCCAAATATTTTGTGATATTCAAATAACAAAAGACATACAAGGCCCCTAGGCAAGGTATTCCCGAGCGTTAAATGAACACCTGGAGTAAGAGCAAGAGCTACTCCAGCTGAAAATTAAATGCAAAACGTGCTCTGAGAAAGAACGGGCAGGCTGGCAGCGCTGGCGTATTGCAACCCACCACGGGCCGTATGGAGGTGCACGGGGAGCTGCCCACCACAGAGCTGCGCTGCTGCAGCTCCCAGTCGTGTGAGATTGCTTCAAGGACAGCATGAGCCACAGAAAGGTGAGAGCATTTGGCTGGGAGCGCTCTCAACCCTCCTGGCTGAGGAGCCGGCAGAGGAAGCACAATGCCAGGCTTTCCCCATGCAGGCTTTGGCTTGGAGCCTTTCCCCAGCGCTCTATTGAACACACTCAGCTCTTTATACGAGCCATTCCCAGTGTGGCTGGTGGATTCTGCGCTTTCCACTTTAATTGTCTTATCCAAATAAAGCTTTGTTTTCCTTAGCACGACAATCCCAACATTCAGGCCGAGATTTTCATTGGACAGAGGATATATTTTATTCTCCGATTGTTTAGAGAGCCAGAGCTTACATGGAACAGCTCCGGCTTGTGCGCCTCTGCTCACAATGGGGTCTTTGCAGCCCCAGTCTCCGTCATGTAGATTCATTCTCCGGGATAAGAATAATTTTTCACTGAATTTCATAGCTTTCCAAGTCTACCCTAGAGTTTAACAAGTCTTTCAGTTTGCACCTAGACAATAAATTTAGTTTAATTTAGCTTCCGGTCTTTAATTTTAGCAGGTCTTCTTTTTGCATGCAAATCAATATGGCAATTACCATCTAAAAGCTCACCCAGCCCCAGGTCAATGTAAATTGATCATTGTCCGCCTTCTACAAAATAACACCGTGAGTCTGTGGTGCATAATGAGATTATACTGGAAACTGTCTTTCAGATCACAAATTATATTTCATGCTGTCAGGATCTTCTCCAAGCAGACTTCCTTGCAAGTGTAGTAACACGGCACCAAATCTGTTAGCTCACAAGGTAGGTTTGGGGTGCGAGGAGCACTTGCGTGCGGAGGGAGAGTCCCAGATAATTCAGACAACAGTTTAGGAAAACAGGAGGGCAGGTACTGATGTGTGCTCTCTCACTCGCCAACTTTTCCAGTGGTGGAAGAGAAGAGGGGAGAAAAATCTCCACTCGGCCAAGAACTGCTGTCCAGCAAACAAGGAAAAATGAATTCCCTGCTGGAACGCAGCAGAACTTTCCTAAACCCACATTTGCAGCGAGTTCTTGGCCTCCTCTTTCCCATCCCCACTGCATGTGCTCGGCCATTCAAAGACATGCTGGCTGTCTGCTCCAGAGGAACCCGCACAACACACGCTCCAACACGAGAGACACCCTTGCCCGCCGCAGCCTTGGGCCCCGAGCAGGTCAGGTTGGAGAGACGGGTCACTCCGGAACAGCGACTGCCGTAAGCCTGTGCCCTGAAAGGACAGAAGGATTAACGGGAGCTGCTCACGGCCAGGGGAACTCCCCCTGCCTGCAGCCCAGGCCTCAGCACTGCCTCCCGCACACACACGCAGAGCCAGCCAGAGCTGCTCCTGGAGCTGCTTGTAATCATTTGTGGGGCTTAGCTGGGCACTGCCCAGCCAGCCAGCTCTAACTCCGACATCCAGGTGATTTCAGGACCAAGAAACAGGGAGGCAGGCCCTCTATGGCCATCAATCATTTCTAAAGCGACACCAGCCTAAGGAGGAAGTATTAAATTCGACTTCACGCTGCTCTTTCTAAGCGCACGCTTAGAACGTGATCTATTGCGGTGTTTGGGAGAAAGACAGCGTATCACCTGTCCCCTGCGCAACCCAGCCACACTGCAGAGCCCCAGCAAGAACCCACGCCTTTGTCAAGACATGCAGAAATCAGAGCCCACTTCTCCTCCGTACCAGGCACAAATTTACTCCGAACTGCATTTACTCCGAGGGCAACGTAGCTTCTACAAGTACGACTGGAGCTGGAGCAGGCCTTTTGCCCATCTTTGCAGGGGGCCATTCACCGGTCAAAGTTGAGAGACCTTTTAAACAACAGCCACAGACTGCTACGACTACTCTGGTATGCACAACACTCATTATTTTGGGCTGTGGTGGCCTGAGTCCATTTTCTCCACAAACGGAGACCCGAAAGCATGTCAACAACTCTGTGCGGTCTCGCAGTTGCACAGATCCTCAAAGTTTGCTTGCGCAGACTGTACAGGAGCCCCTGGAGCTTTCCTGTTAGGGGACCTTGGCTTCTTTATCAGCCTTCAAAGAAGTGAATTATCTTGGGGTGAGGAACAAGGGAAAAGGGACCACAATTTCAAACTGCCTGAGAAGCTGCAGCTCTCAGCACATCCTGGTAAAGGCAGATACAGTGCGTGACCCGGAGCCTGGATTGTCCACCAGTGCAGGAATAAAGCCAAGGCACCCGTATTGTTTTGAGACCCAGTCCATATTTGGGCATTCAGTTCACACATCCTAAGTATTGCTTTAAATATTAGAATAGAGACATTTGCCAACGTGGTTCATAATGCGCGGGAGAAGTCATTGCTGTTCGGTCTCAGATTACTAGCTTGGTCTTGCTGGTCTTTTTGGGGGGAGGGGGGGAGAAGAGAGGGAAGCCCTGCTGAGTCTGTTTGCACTGGTCTCTATTAGATATGCAACAAATCTGCCATTTCCGGCGTTGCTTCTATCTAATTAGAGATGTATTTAGATGTGACGTGTAAATAAGCGCTGAGCTGCGAGCTGCCTGCAGCCCTGGCTGTGCGGACTGCTCAGGAGCATTTCCAATAAGGCTGTAGCGCCCGGAACCAGGGCTCAGACAAAGAGGAATGGGAATGGTCTGCGCTGCAGGCGAATCCAACAAACCCAGCTTTTATCTATCGCTCTAAATCCTTAACTGCTTTTAATCTGTACCGCCCAGGCTTGCACGCCACGATCGCGCCTCATCCACCGAGGACGCCTCAGTACAAAAGGAAGTGCACACGCATGCAGGGGCTGCGAATAACCCCGATCCACCCCAGCTCAACTGCAGACCCTGTTCTCTGTCCGCCCGTTGCGCTCCCACGAGGCGTGTGTGTTCGCGGGCTTCCAAACCTCCCAAAGCAGGTACGCCCGGCTCCTGCTTGCATAGGCACGGGCCGAGGGCTGCCCCACGCTGCGAGCATATGCGTGGCCCCATGGGGCGAACGCGGCCAAGCTGCCAGGGGAGAAATTGATGGGACGTGAAGGTGGCCGCGGAAACTTGGTCCCCCCGCGGGGCCGGGTACCGCTGCCGCGGGGTTTCCACTACAACCC
>NW_008626938.1:671-892 GCF_000691845.1 Merops nubicus | reverse complement strand
CCGCGGCTGCCCGACCCTTGCTCCCAGTGCTCCCTCGGAGTTTCCAGAGAGAGGAAGACTCCTGGGAACGAAATAATCTGGTGCTCGCCTGGTGAACTCTTTTCCTGTTGTGGGAAACGGCTCTTACAAAACCATTAGATGGACGGGGCAGCGCCGGAGGCCCGAGGCGCGGTGTCCTCTCCCCCCCCCGGCTCTGGGCAGCATCTCTGCGACTGCTGCTG
>NW_008626938.1:0-475 GCF_000691845.1 Merops nubicus | reverse complement strand
GCGGCTGTCTAGACCGATCTATCACAGACGGACAAACAATACCAAGAGAAGCCCTTGCACGGTTCCTCAGCCTCCACCACTCACCTTAGAAATGGCGAAGAACAGAAAAGTGACCGCGATACAATCCTCCTCGGTGTATTTATAGCCTTCCACACAACCCACCTTCATGCCTGACAAATGAGATTTTGTCTGCTCCGGCCCCACCACGCCCGTGCGGGGAGGCAGGTCTGATAGCCGGGACGGGAGGGGCTCCGGGGGTGCGGGGGCGAGCAAGAGAGGACCCGGCCGCTCGTCCACACACAAACTTCCCGATCTGGAAATTTCACTGTCCGTATTCAGTGCCCCCTTCGCACCCAGCCCACCTCACCCGAAGTGTTCCGTGGCCCTCGCCAGCCCTCCGGGTTGCGTATTAAAGAGGTATAGGGGGCGAGGAGCTGGAGGTCCAACGCTGCAAAAGGCTGGGGAATAACTAATG
>NW_008626937.1:22016-28507 GCF_000691845.1 Merops nubicus | reverse complement strand
AAAGGATTCTATGATTCTATGAAAATATATAGCTTAAAACCACAAAGGTATTTCAAGCATTCCTTACACACTGGGCTTTTTTGGAAGTGTGCTGCCACACAAGTGGCTTTTTTGGATGTGCTGCCAGCATGTAATAATAACTCACATAGAATACATGCAAAAAGCAGCCTTACCTTTGTCACTTTTTATGAAAAGATAGAACACTGCTTCTTAAAAACAGGAGTTTTAGGGTTTGGGGTTTTCTACCATCGCTTAAGTAGAAAAGCCAACATTCTTAGCAAGTTCTTCGATGTTTTGGTGGGAGAGACCCAGTATAAGATTCACACTGCTAAATTTTAGGCTAGACTGTATGCTGACTTTAGTATGGATAGCTAACTTCTGCCTTCAGTCAGTGTAGAGGGCTGTTCAATTTGCTCTAACACAAGCGCTTTAGATTCCATGAATTTTTCCTTTAGCTTCAGTTGCTACCCTGGCTTGATGCAAATCTGTGATTTCTCTTAAAGGAAATAATTGCTTCTTAAAACAACCTGAATTTACAGACTAAGTTATGTATTCTCCTAGTACACTCTTTGGCAGTTGCTAATAAGCACAGCTCCAATTTAGGATTAGCTACAAATGTTTTCACTAGTAAATAAGTTAGGTAATAGCTATTTACCATTGCTTGGGAAGACATGCAGACAGCAAAAGATTGTCGGTTGGCTACTGGAGGAACGGTGTGGCCTGGGGATTGGCTGAGAAAGCCATTGGCAAGCTTGTTTTGTTGTGCATGAAGCAACCGGAGACTGAAGGATCTGTGAGCCATCTACTGGGTAGACTATCTGAGGTCAGTTACTGGAGGGATCCTCAGCATGCGTGTCTGTGTGTGTGCATTTCCATGTGTCTGCAAGGGGGTTCTGTACCAGCAGCAGAAATGGGGCTGCAGCTCTGGGGGGTGACTTGTCCACATGCCAGCAGCTGAAGAGACCAGAGATCTAGGGGCAGTCACTGTCTAGATAGAGAGTGTCAGGCCAGGTACTGGAGGGATCCACACTGTTTATCTATCTATATACATATTTTCCACTAGTATACCTTCATCCTGACTCTGATCAGCCAGGGAGGGGAACAGGATAAGGCTCTTGGTGCTGCTTTTGTTTGTCTGAGCACTGAGTGTGTCTGTATGTGTTGGTCTTTTGACTGGCTGTGTATATATACATATACGTGTGTACATACACGTGCTGTACATGCATGCTTGGGGGTTTTGTCTACTGCAAATAAGTGTTCAGCCTCACACCTGGTCAGACCTGGGGACACAGAGATGCAGCAACCTCCCCTGTAGCACACTACCTAATTCAGCAACCTCTAACACTTTCTACCTCCCAGCAGCTGGAAGAGCATAGGTACTTACACACCTAGTATCCTCAGATAGTGTTATTTGGGTCATGTTAGCCTGCAGGTCTGACTTAAGGTGGCAACAACCAGCTAAACAACTCTTGAAACATTTATGATCCAGCTCATTTTATTTAACTGTACAGGTAGGATAATTTTTTTTCACATTCACTCATCTTTTTCCCACTTTCTCCACTAACTCTTCAGTTTGCTTGTTCAACAATGAACAGAAAATGCAACAAATTATAAGCAAGGCAGATAAATTCATCATTGATATACATGCTTTAAAAAGAAGATATTTTCTAAATAGAGCTACAAAATTCACTCCAGAAATGAAAAAAAGTAAAAAAAAAAGAACAAAAAAAAAGGAAAAAAAAAAAAAACAAAAACAAAAACCAAAAAAAAACAACCACAACCCCCCACAAAAAAATAACCCAAAACCAAACCTCTTGAAAGGCTTTGTTTTTCCATAGAGTTGCTTCATTCCAGACATGAGGATAATAAGTAGCTTTGGCTCCTCAGGCAAAGCCTCATCTCCTCTTAACACCACTTTTTGTTCTAATGTTATACAGTTCAGCATATGATGGGTCTGTCTGCAAAAGAGACGCATGTAAAGGGAGTTTTTAGAGGGAGTTTTTTGTTTTTAAAAAAATCAAAAATATCACTCTGCTTAGGAAATATGAATACAAAGTTACAATAATAAACAAGTATTCTGTACCTTTTCGGAAAATTGCATGGTAGTGATGCTCTTCCATCAGAACCATTCATATGAGCAATGAACTTAATCACAAAACTGAAAAAGCTGATTTAGGCATGGAAAGAGAAAGGTGTAGTCTTCTACTTGGAAGAAAGACAGGCTAGGATTTGCATAGTTCATAATGAAACAAGTATTGTCTAAACAATCTTTCTCCCTTCCTAGAAAGCAGGGTTAAATATGCACTGTAAAGTCAAATGAGGTTGTTTTATTGAAAATATATCATTTGCATGTTTTAATATTGATGAGTTTATTTTTGTTGCATAAAATCACCACATGTCAGAATGTATAATCTGAACAACTAAACTATGGGGAAAACCAACAACATTTGTACCTGCTAGTAGGCTAGATAGGTAAACTGTCTTTAGTAAGACAGCACCTCTGCCAACACACAGATCTGTGGAACAGAAATATTTATAAATCATACAAAAGTAAGTATGAACATGTGAAGTAGGCATAAGGGTAACCTAGCTCAGATGCGTAGCAGAAAGTTTTCCCAGCATTAGAAAACTCCTCCTGGTGATAAGACACTAGGTCTGGGTCCTGAACTGCCATGTATCTGCATAACAGACTTAATAAATGAACAAAACAGTGAAGAGAAGACTATCCTAATTAACAGGCATTCCCTTGTTTTTCTTACCCCTCTACCTCCCGCCCTTGTTCATAACAAGAGATCCTGCACAAAACAGTATGGCCGTCATCACCCTCAACATTAGTCATCTGCTAAGTGGTTCTCAAAGTACACTATGAGGTTCTGGTCACAGGTCTCTTCATCCTTATTTAGTATTCCATATATTTTTAAAATGAATGAATCTGTGAAGCCAGTAAATTGAAATGAACTAATTATATTGTCCTCCTCAAACACTTCTGCTATGAAAAACTGATGATTACTAAGAGCAGCTATTGCATACTTTAGGCCTCTTGTTGACATTTAGATCATGCATGCCCAGAGTAGCTTACCTCACGGGAAAATAAGTTTGGGAACTTGTGTTCTGTGTAGGCTTTCTTTGTCTATTGCAGGTCAACACTTTTAACTCTGGAGCATATCATCTAGTGCTTATACAAAAAAAGTTCTCAACATAAAATGGCTTTCTTGTGTATCAGTAGGAATCTTAAACTAGACTGAAAAGTCATACAAGCATTTGATCATCAAGTTGTTTACTGTAAATATCTTTATCTGAATTTAATTGTTTCATCATTTTCATCCAAGACTGGAATATCAAAGAGTTTTGACTATAAATATATTGGCTCGTTGCCATCTATTTTCCAGTGGTTTGGGCACCTGACAATGAAGTTTCAGTGCTCTCATTTACCACAAGTATATGTTTAATATATAGCACTATATACTGATAGCATTATGCATCTGCAGGGAGGAAATAGCCATTTTGTATTGCCAACATATTTTTTTTCTGGGTGGGTTGGTCATGTAGTGTTCACTGCATCTAAATGTATCTTCCATTGAGCAAGTGAAGTGCTACACGTTTCCTCTACAAGTTTTGAGACAAGTGAACAAAATTATTAAAAGGACATTTATGGGGACATAAAGAAATAATTCACTGTTAAGTATTTCTTAATTAAGAACGTTTTAAAAAGAAATATTAAGATGGGAATAATAATCACAATGTAATTATCTAGGAAATAAACAACAAATTACTGTAGTGTTAGGGAAGATGTAGAAAGCTTGAGGCAATGTAGAATGACCTCCAGGGGCTCACCTTAAGTTAACCATTTATTAAAATACAGTTTAACCAATACCTTTGGATGCATGATTACACCGAATTGCCAATAGTGGCTACATAAACAAAATGATTCTGTGAAGGCAGTACCCAAGACACTGTCAGAATTGACACTCCTTGGTATTGTTGTAAGCAATGCTGGCATCGAAAAGAAGTGTCAAGAAGCACTGAGCAAGGGGCTGCCCCACACAGGTCATGCTCACACCCATGGATCTAAGCAAGGGGCATCACTGAGGCCTGCAGCATCCATAGTACATCAAGGTGATGGCAGAGCAGAAATTGGGGCTGAGACATGGGTTTGAGAGGTACACCAAGAGACGGGAAGGTCAGCACGACATGGTATAGATTCAACATCCACCCAGAGAAGAGCCGGGTGTCCCAGTCAGAGCTTATAAATGGGACCCCTGGGATGGTCAGAGCCATTAAGTTTTGACACTGGGTGTGGAATGTGAAATGGGTTTTTAACTGCTAGAAGGATCCCTTCAAGAGTCAATTTTGACATGAGTGGGACAACACTTACTACTGCACACTTGCTATACCTATTCCATGAACAAATATCTAGATGGTTTTACTGCTTCAGCCTTTTTGTCTTTTATGTGCATATAGTCATCTGACTAGGCATAAAATTTTCAATGGTAGAGGCAGAAAGCAGCTGAGTTTGGTTCTGTAATAAATAGATCTATTGCAATTATGGGACAGTGCACTGAGGAGTTCCTAAGTTAGCTAGAGACAACACGGTGCAGATAAGTCTAGGAAAGGGAAAATCTCGATAAAAAAGGTTGTCAAGTTCTGCATCCTCTTACTCCTGCTTGAGCTGCCCTTCTTTCCCTTCAGAAAGAATATGGTCCTTATGTTAACCCTCACAAAACAGTCATAGCCCTGAATGGAGTTTGCTTGGAAGAAAGAAATGAAACTAGCAGCCTTTGCAGTTAAAATAGCACATGTGGAGGGAGGGTTTCCTCTGTTTCCATAAACATGGACCTGAGTCAGTGCGCCTAAAACCAAAACCAGAGGACAGTATCGGACTTAGTGCATCAAGCTCTAGAAGAGATGTTCCATCACAGAATCACAGAATGTTAGGGGTTGGAAGGGACCTTCAGAGCTCATCGTGTCCAACCCCCCTGCCCGAGCAGGACCATCTAGTTAGTCTAGGGCAGGTCACACAAGAACGCATCCAGACAGGTCTTAAAACTCTTCAAGGAAAGAGATTCTACAACCTCCCTGGGGAGCCTGTTCCAATGCTCTGGAACCCTTACAGTAAAGAAGTTCTTCCTCATGTTGAGGTGGAACTTCCTGTGCTCCAGCTTGTGACCGTTTCCCCATGTCCTATTGCAGGGCATAAGTGAGAAGAGGTTGTCCCTTCCTTCCTGACACCCAGCCCTCATATATTTATACACATCAATTAGATTCCCTCCTAAGTCTTCTCTTCTCCAGACTCAAAAGCCCCAGGTCTCTCAGCCTCTCCTTATAAGTAGAGTAGATCTCTGCCCCTCTTGAAATGGGGAGCCCAGAACTGGACACAATACTCCAGGTGAGGTCTCATCAGGGCAGAGTAGAGGGGCAGGAGTACCTCCCTTGTTCTGCTGCATACACTTTTCTTAATGCACCCCAGGACACCATTTGCCCTCCTGGCCAGAAGGACACACTGCTGTCCCATGTCATGGGCCATCTCTTGGTCTTGTTGGACCTCATGAGGTTCACCTGAGCCCACCTCTCCAGCCTGTCCAGGTCCCTCTGGCTGGCCTCCCTCCCTCTTGCATATCCCAAACTTGCTGAGGGTGCACTCGATGCCACTGTCTGTGTCACTGATGAAGATGTTAAGCAAAACCGCGCCCAGTACAGACCCTCGAGGGACACCACTTGTCACTTTTGCCCAGCTAGACATCAAGCCATTGACCACTACTCTCTGGGTGCGACCATCCAGCCAGTTTCTTATCCACTGAACAATCCACACATCTCTCCAACTTAGAAAGGAGGATGCTGTGGGGGACAGTGTCAAAGGCCTTAGCAAAGTCAGGATAGACGATGTCCACAGCTCTTCCCTTCTCCACCAGTGCAGTTACTTCATTATAGAAAGCCACCAGATTGGTCAGGCAGGACTTGCCTCTGGCAAAGCCGTGCTGACTCTCCTGAATTACCTTTCCTGTGCTCCATGTGCCTTCGCATTTCTTCTAGGAGAATCTGCTCCATGATCAGATAATCTGTTCCATGATCTATGTTCAAGATTATGAACTCATCCTTAAAAGACCTTCTGTTATTCTATATGATTTGAAAAGCACTTGCATTATTTTAAGAGTTTGGTGATAGATGTGTATTTCACTCTTAAACTTGTCCTTTTTCTCCCATCTGTATTTTGTCATCTCTCCTCCCTGTGTTCCCCTCTCCCCTCCACCCCCACCCCTTAAATACAAACTTGAGAAGGGCTCTGAACCTGTCTATTTAATCTGCCACTATGAGTTGAAAATTGAAGTTTGTGTAGTCAAAGCCTTGGCAGCTCCAATGATTTTGTCTTTTCAGATGGTACTTTACACTCCTTTCATGCATTGACACAGACATGCCTTTCAGATGCTCTTCAACTACAGCTGTGTGCAATTCTGTTGATAAACATCAAATAAACAAAACCTATTAAAAAAGGG
>NW_008626937.1:0-21986 GCF_000691845.1 Merops nubicus | reverse complement strand
AAAGAAGTTTTCCTATGGAAAACAAAAAATGAAAGAAAAAGAAGAGAAAATTGAGTCTTCTTAAAAATAGACCAAACCAATGCAGATATCTTCACAAGTAGACAATAACACTCTGTAGGGGAGGCAGTCATGATTATTACTTGCAGTCATTGAACAACTTTCATCTACGAGATATTTATAATGGTTGCAGGGTATGAGGGAACTAAGTCCATTTTAATACTCTTCTATATATATAATAATATCTTACAAATTATGCACAACTGACTGTCTCATAGAGTGTATGTGTTAGTCTGCAAATGGGTCATCTCAGATGCCTGCCAAGGTTTTCTTGGGCTGATAACCCAAGCCACCTTGCTTATGCTTGTTTTCACACCATGCTTAGTTCTCTTCCTTGGTCTGCACACCCTCACGGCTGTTTGCCCCTGTGGGAGGACGCTGCTGTATAGCGCACCTTGCTCTGAGGACTGCTTGGAATATGTTTGATATCCTTAAAATTAGCATGCCTTCTTCTTCCCAAGTGCCTGACACTGTTTATATGCTGCAGACATCTCCTGCCATATGGCCAGGGCACTAAGGAAAAAAAAGGTTGGCAAGAGACAGAGCAGCCTTTGCAAATAGATGGGGGACAGAACAAAGACAACCTCTGGCTAAATACTTTTTCAAAGCTTTCTGTCTGAAGGCTGTTTTTTTTTCCAGACCAGCTAGGAAGAACAATAAGTTGTGGAGAGAAACCAGAAGAGACAGTGGAGATTACCATCTTAATTCACCTGAATGTGACAGTGGTCAAAAGAGATGGATCTAGCAAGTATTTGAATGGCTCTCAATGTACCTTGTCAGCTTGTTTGGGCACAGATATGTGGCTGGAAGAAGGAGACACTGCAGCAGCACCTGCAATATGTTAAAATAGGAATCTTCCATGATGACTTCTGAAGGCCAAATTCCCAGAACTGGTATAAGACTCTGATGGTTATTTTTTAAACAGTATCTGTTTGGAGCAGCTAATTAAAATAGGTCATAGAATAGATTAAGACAGGATAGGGAGCAAGGAACAGCTGCAGTAGCCAAAGCCACATGATAAGACTCTTACAGGCGTGCATTTTTTTCCCATTGGCTTTGACTGCTTGCTATGTGATCAACTTTAGTACCCACTGAATTTATTACCCTCCAGACTTAGACCAGGTGATTGTGGTGATGTTGCACTGAGATGGTCCACTTACCAGTTGCTGCAAGCTAACACACCAACCTATGTCCCTTGACCCTATCTTTCTAAAGCACCTTGAGGTAGTTAGCCCTTGCAACCAGGGAGTTCTGCTGATGTGCATTTCAATGACTTGGCAAAAGAGCCCACAGTGGAGTATCTGCACTCCAGTGTTTAATTTTGCCTTACATTGTGATGGGCTGAATACTGCTACGACAAACCAGCTGCAGAGCAGGAGGGAACCAAAGACTTGCTGATGCACAGCATTTACTTGAAAGTGATACTTCTTGGCATCTAAGTCAGTTAAGTAGTGTGATAGTGGAAGATCATGTCTTGGGGCTCTTGCCAGGGAGGTTGATGGCTTTATTCAGAGACTGGTGATGTCCAGAGTGAAAAGGAAGGCAGAGAGAGGGTGATTTATGGATGCATTTGCACATATGTGGACCTCCAATTGTGCTAATGGGATGCAAGTTTCCCTAACCTAGATGTAGTCACTGTTTGGTAGGCTGAAAAGGATAGATGGCACTGAACATTATCTCCCTCACAATGTGACCTGAAGTATGTGCCATGTCAGACAGTGCTAATGAAAAAGCTCACACTTCCCTCAGGGAATTGATGCATTTTCCTCATCTCTTTTATTTATCTCCCAGTCCAAGAAAAAAAACATTATATCGATCTGGGGAAGCGTATTTCATAGCATGCTGTAGTGTTTTCCTGTGAGATTTGCCTGCGTTAACAGTGTAATGAGCTAGTGTATGATCTAGACTTTCTAAAGACCCCTGTTGCCTTTGGCAGTTCAAGGAAGAGAAGGGCTGTTCCTCAAGCATCTCTCAGCTCTTTAAAAAAATATGATTGCTTGTATTACTCTGGAATAATTCCTTCTAGTAAATGCTTGAACAAGAAAAAAGGAGAGAAGTATATGTAGAGGAGTTACACTGGAATGTGCCTCAGGAATGAGAAAGTAAATGGGATTATCTTATGGACAGCCTGACCTCTTTTCTCATCAGGCACCTTCAAGTAGAAAATTAAGAGGCTTGTAAGAATGTTCTCTATTATTGCATTAATTCTGTTATTAAAATAATTGAACTTCTGGTAATGGTTTTCCCATCTTTGTGAGCTTGGGGAAAGCCAGAAATCAATGTTTTGATTAAAACTACAGTTAAAGAAAAGATCCTCACACTTTACTGCCTCTGAATTGTGACACTATCCCTTACACTTTTGATTACACTTCTCTAAAGTGTTTTCAAAAAGGTGTTCAGTTACATTCCTGTCTTAATGGGATTAATTCAGTTACAGAGAAGACTTCTAGTTGTGATTGTTTTGGTTTTTTTTTTTTAAGACTAACAATTACATAAAAAGGTGGTCAAGATACATCTGTTTCTTGCCATCCCCCATCCACGGATTCTATAGAAAAGGTTGCAGAAATTGAACTAAAAAGGCTTTTTCGTGGCTGTTTCTTCACCTTATTGCATTCCCCTAGCACTGACCATGGTGTACTGTCTTTGGTATTTTGGTACTTGGTTTGGTGGTAGAATCATGTACAAAAGTAGTGTTCTAATTCTTCAGGCTATAGGCAGCCGTGGAGAAAAATAAGAGACTGGGTTTTGACTCTTCTTCTTAGATAACTCTAACAATGAACTTCTGTTGAAATACTTGATTTGCAAACATTTGCATTCTGGTCAAATATATCATGGGACAAAACAGACAAGAGATCCCTAAAAAAGGATCCAATACCCTGGGAGGGCTCTGTGTAGAAGCATGGTCACTTTTCTGGATAGATATGAGTAAACTCACCTCTGCTCAAAAGGGAAATTTCTTACTGTAGAAAACTCCAGAATTATGATCTTAAAAACTGTGTCTGCGTGTGAATACAAGGCACAATAGGACAAGCATATAAGGTCTGATCTGTAACACACACTGGCTTTCTAGCCAGTTTCTTCATTTCTCACATATGTTGGCCAGGGTCATATAAGGCAAGGAAATGTGGATGGAAAACAACATAATCCTTATTAACAGTGTGTAACAGGTCTGCTGTGATGCTCAAATAATGCAAAACAAGTTAACTATACATCAGCATTTTCAATTGCTCTTGGTTATTATTACTCCACAATTATTACAGTACAGCCACCGTTAACAAAAGTTAAAGCAAAGTCAGCTTCCACTGCTAGCAGGAAGCTGAAGGAAAATAATTCCAAAACCAGACCTTGGAAAACAAATAAAAAAAAAAAATCCTAGAAGCACTACTAAAAGTAATGCTATGTGTTTGAGTAAAGGCCAGCAACTGTAATGGTTTCACTGTGTCTGTATTTATTTCTTGGCAAAGAACATATTGAACTCCAGAAGAAAATTGCTAGAACTTTATTCTTTCACTTAAAATTTTGCAGTAGATCCCTTACTATTCCAGTTTATTACAGTACTGAGACTTGATCGCAGCTCCTCACAAGGCTGCTGCTTATTAAAAACAAGCATTGCATGTCAAATGCTTTGAATGTGGAATTCAAGCTTAATCATGATGTGCTTTGGTCCTGAACTTAGAGATAAGCTTTCAGATAAAAATACATTTCTTTGCTAGGCACTCAACCATTTTCACGTTTCTGTCATTCAGTCAGCTAACTAATACCCTGCTGTAAGTACCACTCCAGGCAGCTAAGCAGCATCCAGGCTGCTTGTCCATTTCCCCTTAGTATACTCTACAAACTCTTTGAAGCCACTTCTTTCTATGTGTGCTACTGACTGTACAACAGTATTCTTGTAGCAGCAGAGCATCTCTTATTTGTCTAGTGGCTGGCCCAGCCTTAACACTTGACAGCTGTCCATCACGTAAAGGTGCTCTTGGTGAATACAGAATTGGCATAGTTCATCTGAGGCCATAATTTACATTTATGCAGGTAAAGGTGAGAGTTGTGCAACATAACTAGCTACATGGCAGCAATCCAGAAACCACTCCAATCTGTTCTGGTGTTCAGGAAAGAGTAGCTATGTCCTGAAAGCAATGAGCTTTAATACACTTCTGTGTTATACCCCTTCTCTGCAACATTAGACTGCATCTCAGCACAACAGAGCATCTGAGCTACAGTCAGAAAGTGCCACATGTTTCTGGTTTTCCCTCTGTGACATTTTTCAAATGCCAGTGACATCCTCAAAAGCCTCATCAAGCTGTTACTAAACTATTAAATCCTATTTTGTGCCAGCAGGCCCCAGCCTAAGTGCTAATGTCATCCCACAGCTAATGAGCTGCTAAGAGCTGTATCTGATGTTTGAAATCCCAGTGGTGCTGCATCCCAGAGTTTAGAGTATGAGCTTGATACAGTCAAAAAGAAATAACAATTCTCCAAAAGAATGGTAAGTGACTTAGTTCACACAGTGTTCGCTGGATCAAACCCTTAAGTCTTCAAGGATATTCAAAGATTCTTCTGAACTATGGACCTAGCACACATTCAAAAGAGTTCAAAAAATGACAGTTTTGAAGTTTATTTTGTAGTGATGATTAGTTAAAGTAACATGTCAGTGCAGTTAGGGATATGTCTGATTTATGGAATATATTCCCTGAGTTAGGTCACTCTCCTAAACTCATTTTAACTAATATTTAAAAGACAGGGCAGGACTCTCTAGCAATTTGTCAAACTGATATAAAGAAAGAAAGAAGGAACAGCTGTGATCTGACAAATACTTATTTAAATCAATGACAAGTTCTGTAATGGAATAATTACAGATATTCTACAATGTACAGCATGAAAACCTAGAAAAATAAGGGGTAATATGTAATAACACACTAATTAATATTGCATTTAAAATTGATTCTAATTATTATGAGTGGGAGCATCAAAGGAATATGTTTTAATCTTTGCTTTTACAAATAATAAGATGAATTAATGGTATGATATATATGAGATTGTTACATATTAGAGAAAATTGTAGTAGGATAAAAATCACCACAGGTGAAAAATGGACTTACAGTTTACTTTTTCTGAGAAGACCAAGGTAATATGTTTATAGCCAGCTGATGACTACTCTCCTGTCCCTGCCTAGTGCCTTGTTCTGCTGGGGGATGGGGACGGATGATGGGAGGGGTGTGGAGACATGTAGATTTTGGAGGGATTTCTTCATCTAAGAGGTAACTTAGAAAAATATAGGCATATTACCCCACCACCCCACCAGTAAACTGAACTTCTCTGAGATATATATGCTGCCAAATTGTCCAACTGTTTCCTATTTTAAGGACTGTGGAGTGTCCCAATTATGTGGTATAGTTGGTGGAAGCAACCACTACTGGAAAGCGTTCTGGGCTGCCTGGTAGTTAGAGATCGCAGAATGTTGCTTGCCAATCTGGTGGTTTAGAAACTGTTTAGGAATGCATGTCCAGAGTCAACGTTGTTTGGTATTGAGATGAACTCAGCATCTCAGCCCTGGGTGTAACACAGCTGGCAAAAACTATCCAGAGTTGTTCAGGGTGAATCCCACACAACATGTAACTATTGCAGTTACTCACCAGGAAATGCTAGGGATAAAAGAGCTGAAAGTCCCCCCTCTAAAATCTGAATGTATTACATGAGCTTTTATGCCTCTTTCCAAGGGGCATCTGCAGCCTTTCTTTAGGCCAAGCAGATGGAATGTCTAAGTCAGTGTAATGTCATTGTGTGTCCTGAGTGCAAAAGGACGTTTTAACCACCTGCTGTGCAAGATTGTGAACATTTTAGAGTAAAATAGAAGCTTTGTTTTGAAGAGGAAATTTCTGTGGTAGTACAGCATGCCATCTGTGTCACATGTTTTGTTGCGACCAGGGAGGTGCCTGAAACCTGTTCTTCTGTGGAGGGCAGCCTGAGGTTCTGAGACACTCAAACTGCTCAAGTCTTACCTAACAGAAAATAAAATTTTATCAAAGCACAGTTAATACCTTCCCCCGACTGCCTCAACCTTTATAATACTAGAGCTATGTCATACTAGCAGTATGTCTTAATCCTCTAGGACCACTGGAAAATACAAAAGCAGAAAGTGTCATTGGAGTAGGGGAGGAAGTAAGCAAGAGACAGTTTGTCTCTGCTTTCAAGCACAAGTCTTCCTTGTGGAGAAAGGTGGGCCTGGGAGTCCTAAATTATCTTTCTTCCAGAGTTATTGGATGTAATGGGAGCTTCATGAGGATCAGAGACCAGAATTTTTGTTTCTCTGTGCTCACTGGCAGTGGGCTAAGATGCTCATGCCCTTTCTTTTTTTTGGGAATGTGAATTATGTGTCCCTTTTGCACAGTGGCTCAAGCTTACAGTGTGGCATGCATGTCCTGTGGAGGTAGAGTGCTGAGTTCAAAGTACCGTCCAAAGCCCCCGGAGTGTATATAACCTACATTCTAGGCAAGTACGGTAAATACTGTACCCTTATGCAAAGAAAGCTGGCTATTGCTGCATCACATCCAGCTCTATTAAATAGGTTGGATTTTTTTTTCCTCTGTGGTGTCAGGGCTCAATACAGCCTTTTCTTCATGATGTTTCCAAGTCCCCATTACTCTTCTTCAAAATAAAAATCAATCATTAGTCAGTTAATAGAATTTCTAATGACTTTTTTTCTCCCTAGATGACCCAATTAATATCCCATATCTTCATACCTCCATTGAATAATGATGCTTCACATGAACAGAAGCAAAACTATTCAGCATACAAGCATTCTGATGATGAATGGTCCAGGTGTAACACATCTCTATAGATACAAGACCAAGTTTGCTTGTTTATCTTTTAAAGCAGCATATGAAAACTGAACTATTTCATGCCCTGTCTTCCTCCCCTCCAATCAGAATTTTCCTGTACACATTTGATCTTTCTGTATTTCTTGGCTGCCATACATGAAATCTGTATTAACTCAGATTTGCTTCCTGGATATTTCTGTGTGCATGTTTTTTAGCAAGTGGGAAGTGCTCTAGCATTTCTTGAAGTCATTTGGAACTGATACAAAGTATCCAGCCATAGCACCCTCCATTTAGCAGGAATATTATTGTGTAGTTGTACCGAAGAAAAAGACAGATAAGAAGCAATGCAATTATTTCAAAAAGGAAGCTATTATTTTTATCAAATCTGCAATTTCATCAACCATTAGTCCTTTCTTTCTCAAAAGGGCTATCCCTTTGGGTCACGGCATGTGTAATGGAACACACTTGAAATTTTAAATGTATCATACTGTACATTTGTCACAAAATAAAGTCTACTTATAGAACTCATCAGAAAATCTCAGAAGCTAGGGTTTCCTTTTACCTTTTTCCTCCCACAGCAGCAAACTGATCACTTCTTAACATTGATTTACAAACATCAACTTAGATATCAAAACTCTTATAAAAAGCAAAAGCAACCTCCTCTTCTTCCCCCCACCCCAAATTTATAGATCTTTGCTAGTATGAAATTTACTTATTTTTTTCCCTCAGTGAACAGTGCATGCCCATATTCATATGATATTTACCATGTAGATAAGAATCTTACACCAGGATACTAAGTATAAGTGATATTCAGAGGTTTTTGGAGACTGCAAGTCAGAATTTCAGAAATTCAGAATTAGTCCTGTGTCCCTCAAGTTATAGCACGCTAAATAAGACCATAACATGTTCACAGAATAAAATAGTGTCTAACTGTAAGTAGTCTAAATTCAATGTGGGGTTTCTTCAGTTTTTCAGGCATATTAGCAGCATTGTTTTAGGGCATGCATCTTAAAAAAATTATCCCCTTTTGCAAACAGGGGTTTGTTGCTCCCTCTGTACTCTTTCATACAAAATTGCTTTAGAGTAGAGTAAAGTAACTCAATGAATTACTGGAAAGCATTTTTCCATGCACACTAAATCAAGAAAGATTGCTCATCAGTTAAAAAAAAAAAAACAAAACAATAAATTACTTTGATCTACCATACGACAGAACAAAACCTAAACCAACCCAGTGATGTTATTACTGTTGTCCAGTGAGTGCTGATGATGTGTTTTACACTATTGAAAAAGTGGTATACATGAATAATAGCTCAAAGATCTTGGAATTTTCCAAATCACAGAATTAAACTTCCAGATTACAGACTTTTATAAGGAAAAATAGGATATTTGAGATATTCTACTTATAAATTTTCTTGTGTGAACCAAAGGATGGTCTTTGCACCTCACAATACAGAGACACAAATCTTCACTTTTCTTCCAAGTTCATTTTTATAGAGATGACTACCTTCCCCTTGAAATGCCTGTACCAAGTGGTGAGGCTGGGGAAAATTTGGAGTTAATTAACAAAGAGAAGTCATTAGAGTCCTGGTTGACTTACATGTTTATTTCCTTGAGTTAATAAATGTGAAACTGCTTTTCTTGGTCTCCTCACTACCATCTGGTGTGCATCCTTCTCCACAGGAAGCAGCGTGTGCAGTGCAGGTGATGACCCACATGTCTCAGCATAACATACATTCTGAAGACCAGAATATAACATCAGCCACAGGAATTAGAAGTGGAAGAGATGCATTATTTCACTGTTGTGTCGCCATTGGCACTGCAAATTAAAATGCATATGTAGCTTTTGTGCTTTAATCAAATTCTTAAATAAACCACTGCAGATTTTATTGGAATTGTGTTTTACAGCCAGGCTGCAAAATGCAGAAAATATTGCTCAATATTCTACAAAAGCACTCTCTTTTAAGCTTTTCTTCTGTTTCCTGGCAATGACAGGAAAAGGAGGCACAAATTATAGTAATCTAAGGGTTTACTTCTTCTAAAAGTTTGGGACTCGGAATGGTCGATCATACCTACAAAGGTTTCACAATTAGGTGCTATTTAAAGTCACAGATCTTTTTCAACCCAGAAATGACCACTAGACCTTCTAATCTTCTCTACTAGGCTATTAAATCTTATTACAACCTTTGTAAAGTGCTTCTGCAGGTTATATGGGAAAAAAAAAAAAAAAAAAAAAAAAAAGGCATCCAACTGTGCTAAAAACCACCATAATAGGAATCTATTGCTCCTCTTGGCAGGAAAGAAGAGTGACTTGACTTTCACTGATATAATTTGAGATGCCAATGCCTTCTGAGAGGGAGATATCAAACAGGGCATGGAAAATTTGAAATAGCTTTGTAATCTACGTTGTAACACACTGTGATCAAGTGAAAGTTATCAACACACCATTTTGTAGATCAAAATTTTCTCATATAGAAACCATTTAGGGAAGGATGGGAACAAATGTTAGTGTGCTGGCTATGACTGCAGCACACCTTCTCCATGGCTGAGGCCCTGTGCTGTATCTCCTCATCTGCCAAGCTACAACTGGGGATGGTTATTAGTGTAAAAATCAAATTATTTGCAGTGTTTTCAAATGTTATGCAGAAATCTTTCCAGTTTTTGCAAGGGGTAAAAGGGGAGAGAAGATATTTCCTCAAGTCTTCTCAGCCCTATAGCATTTCTGTGTAGTATTGGCCTGCAACAGTCCCGTGATATCAGTACCAGATGTCCTAATACCATCTGCAAACATCTGTAAAGCCAGTAATTATGTCCTTCTGTATCAGAATTACACGCCAGATTTGTACCTGTTTTACCATTTATAACTCCTTGTATAGAGTTTCATACGGGATTTTGTGAAGTGTCGTTTCAAATGATCTGATAGGTTCCAGAAAAGTTGCTAAATTCAGTCAAAATTGAACTCTAAGCCAAGTACATGTTTGCTTCACTCTATTTTAAATCACAAGATAATATTAGTTACAAAGATATTTAAGACATTAAAGCTAAATCATTACACAGTCAAAATATCTCTTCAGGTTTCAGTCAGTACCTTTTTTCATTCATGGCTAAATAACAAAAATTATGACAGATTCCTAATTGCAAATAATTTTCCTAAAGTATAGGTAGTTGCAACTCCGCTAATGTGCAGAGGAAAAAAAAATCAATTTAAAGAAAAAAAATCTCTTTGTTTAGGGTTGCACTGTCTTTTGCAACACTGTCACACAATCCGGCAAAGCCTGCCAAAGGTCATCTAGAAAAGCATATATCACAAGGGAAGCATATGTCTATTTATGTCACTTTAAATAGAGACAGTTACTGTTTGAGTTGAGACAAATTCAGTTCCCTCCAGTAATTCAGCATAAGTGTCTTTAGAAAGCCTCATATATCCTTCTAGGTCAATTTGGCTTTTAGCACCAGTTGAAGAGAAACGCTTTATGAAGACTAACACCTGCATATCTTTAAGGAGGCAATGCATCCACTTAGCTCTTTAGAGATTATGTTAAAATCAGTATTTTAGGATCAATAGAAGAAGATGGAAAAAATCCAAAGCACCCTGCCAAATATGGAAAGCAGTGATTTTCTCACCAAGGACTGAAAGTTGAAAATACAGTGGTCTCTGTCATAATCAACCAGCCCTTTGATCACTGAGGTGATGGCAATCATAATCTACAAATCTCAAAGCCTGGGTGCTAGAGCTTGCAGACTCCCCTTAGACCTCCAGGGTGGATTTCACTTTGAAATGCTGAAAGCAATCCTGTGCTGCTGGGAATGTTACCTGCAAGGTTTGGAATTGAAACCACATTGGCCAGGAAGGGTTTTACAGTGAGCCAAAAATGTGGGTTTTGTGTGGATTGATGTAGCTATGCTTTGTAACTTTGTCTAGCAGGGAAAGTGTGCATGTGCAAGTTTTCTGATAGGTGATTTCAAGGGGAAGAGATAAGGTGGTACCTCACGGAACTGAAGAGAGCAAAGGAGCAGTGGCATCTGCCTGCCCTCATCTCACCAGCCTGAACTCACACTGCAAAGGCAGTACGTGCTTTTTTTTCGGTCCTGTCTGTCAGTTCAGTAACTCGAGCTTATGGAGAAGAGGTGTATCTGCATGTGTAGAAATAAACAAAGCCATCTGCCCCTCCTTCTCATAAATTAACTGTCCCTTGTAGATCCTGTAATTGCTTCCATTACAGGTTACTAGCCAGCAGCTGAAGTCTTTTTTTTTCTTTCAACACTTGTGTCATGTCTTTTAGTCCTTTCATTTAAGGCATATAAAGTTTTAATCAATGACCAGCCCACTTTAGGAAAGAATACTATCTATTCTGAGCCAACAGGCCTGTAAAAGAGAGATTCCCTCAGCCCCACTCCACAAAACAGTGAAAAGTTGGATCTGCTGCTGAGCTGCTGTTAACAGGCTGACAATCTGCATGGTCTTTGCATCAGCAGAATCAGAGATACCTTCAGAGGACATGGATGTTCTCAGGTTCAGTTTTAGTGATCCCTTTCTCCTTCCATCCATTCTGTTGCTGCCAACTCAGCTTCAGTGCTTACTCTCAGGTTTGCAGAAACCTGAAGCTAAATATGACAAGTGAGAAAAAGCTTCAAAGCAGTGGATATTATTATTATTGTTTTCACAATAAAAATTGGTACCAAAGATCTCTTAGGGATCTAGGACCTGAAGGCATACTTTTTATTTAGCTCTGTCCCAAAAGTCATAAGGGAAAGCACTGAGGTAATAGTCCTCGAATGTGTCTTTTGTGTCTTTCAGACATCCTGTGGACTTGTTCAGATGTTTTGGTCAAACCACTTGCTTTGTTATTCTTGGGTTTGTGAAATGGAAATAATGACCCTGATGTTTTTTGGTTTGGTTTGGTTTGTTGAGGTTATTTTTAAACATCTTTGTGCACAATAGAAAAAGCCATCACTGATCAGCTGTTTTGACTTCCAAATACTACCTAGAAAAATATGCTAGATATTTCTTATGACAAAAGAATCACAGCAAGAAAAAAATCCACTACAGCAACCAACTATCTAATAAAAGATAAGAAAAGTACACCAACTATGTTAAGACCATGAGGTAAAAACAGAGCAAAATATCAAGTCTTTCAAACTGGCACTTCTATTTAGCACATTCCTGCACGATTCCATGACCTAGCCTTGCTTTATGTATAGTTAGTAAAAAACTGACGTAGCTTGGTATGGTCTTGATTTCTTTTAACCTTTTTATGTCTTTAAAAATGCTACCTTTTTCAGTATGCTGTAGATGATACTTGTTTTAAGTTACTGTGAGATGGATTTTTCAGTAAGAGGTATTTAGTATTTTCTTGTTTTAAAAAGATGATCTATTATTGTGCATTCTTTGCCTTATGTCAGAATTTATTTTTACTGTAGCTTACACAAAAATTATCTGAAAACAATGATATAAAGAAGATTTTTTGTTACCACTGTTTTGTTTATATGAATGTACATACGTGTGCGGGTAGAGTCCACAGCACTCACCAGGATTTTGAAAACTATAAGCACTATCATTTCTTTTTAAATCTATTAATATTAGAAAGTAAACTGCTGGGTTTTGGTTTTGTCCATCCATCATGTCCCTCCCCGCCCTGACTGACATCAAATAATCAGATAAGCATACAGTTATGTATTTGTATTTTTATGTCCCATTGATTCCCCCTATCTGTCATGCATTTCATAGATGCTCATTGCCTTAAAAGTGAAACAATTATAAATTACCAGTAAAATCACTTGGGTTTGTTTTATTATTGGGTGCGACTGAATAACTAGATACTCATTTGAATGGAAAAAAAAAAAAGGTATCCTTCTGCTTATTGGAAAACACATCAGGGTTTTAAGTGTCCTGGGATAGATTCTCAGCTGGCGAAAGCACCTGTGAAAGCTAGTTTACACTAGCTGAGTTGCTTCCTGCCTGCTTTTTGTATGCAGCTGGAATTGTGTTGGCAGGCCACATGAGCATGACTATTTAAACTACATTATCTAGAAAGCTGCCAGAGGGTGTTTGAGAGGGAGTACAGCAGTGGAGGTTCATGCTGTGTAGGAAAAGTCAGATTAGGACCGTCTTCCAAAGCACAATGTTCAGGTGGCATGGCTTTCACTGGAAAAATATGGCTCTCACATTGAACAACGAAAGGTGCAAGGAGGATCATTTTGGAGAGGTTAGTCAATTAGTATGGCAAACTCATTCTACAGGATGCAGCTGATGTATGGGCTATGCTAGACATTGCTGGTCTGCCTCTTTCAGTGTCACTTTCTCTGGGAAGAAGAAAAAGATTAAGTGGTTCTAGGACTGTTCTGACAGCACTAAAAAGACCCCTTCACTATTCAGAGGGACTACACACAGCATAGACTCACTCTGATATTTTACCTGCATTTGTGGTAAATAATAAATATCAATTTGATTTTATACATGTATTGTATCACAATAAATACAAGCAGAGAGATTCTGTTGGCATGTGATTTGTTTGTTATCAAATACATGTGCATTTTTAAAGCAAACTGACCAGGGAAACCTGGTAGAGCTGAAAACAGATTCATCTTTCTCTAATGAATAAATGTGATTTTCTACCTTTGGAAGGATTAAACAATACAAAGCTTGGGTCAGAGGAAAACAGCTATATCATAGTTCAAGCAGTGTCAGAATTCCAACCTACTTGAAATTCTGGAAGTAGAGATTGTTGTTTGTTGTTCTTTTTTTTCCCTTCTTTTTTTCCCTTTGCCTCTTTTTGATTTATATAGATTTTTTCATTCAGGAGTTCAAATCCAAGGAGAAGAAAATGTGTCAAGCAGCAGGCTTTTGATAGAAAGCATACTTGAAGTTGTTTTCAGAGTAGAAAATTTATTCAAGCAACACTAGCGAACTGTATACAGAAGAAAAAAACTCACTACGGAAGCTAAAAGAGAGAAACATGAACTGGATCTCAATGTTTAAACAAAACTCTTAGGGCACTCAGCTTCATGATGGACTCACCCCATAACTCATAAATTTCCTCTTTACCTATCATTGAGAAATGCACCTTTTGCTATGCTGTGGCTTATGGAGAAGGATTGTCTCTTCTTTTGGTGCATGCCTCTCTCCAGCAAGCTCAGCTTAAGAAGCCTTCTGTGCCTCCTGCCAGCACTTGGCTCCAGAAGGATGGACAAGGGTTTGCTTTGCAAGCATTGTCTTCTCTGAGTTCTGCTCACTGTGGAACTGTGCGGGGCTGACCAGACCATCAGAAAGAGCCTACACCATGCTCTTAATTTCTAGGTCCACAAGTGAGTTGAATAGACACACTGTCAATTCCAGAGGAACACACAGTCCCTTGTGCTGAAGTAAACCACGTTTTGTTCATTGCAGAATGCAGCAAAAGAACAGCTGCTGAAGGACTGCAGAGTCTACATGAAGATGAGAGAATAAACTTAACCTCAACTCTGAGAACACTTATTAAATAATTAACTGCTCAGATATAAAGAAATATATATAAACCTAAAAGAAACATCAAAGTTTAATTATACTTCGACTGCAAGTGAAAGGAGTATCCATTAGGAACCTGTTTTATGCAGAGCATCACAAGGCAAGTCACAGTAGCAAATCAGTGCAGGGTATGGCAGATTTAGATAAAATATTTAGATAAAATATTGTATCAAAGCTAACCTTTGAAAAATTTCCTCACTATCCAAAGTCACATTCATTGGTTCAAAAGTCTATTTTTGGTCAGCTTTGCTTCAGGTAGCCAAGTTTTGGATTTTTTTCAGATAACTGTTCATTAATTACTCATGGGGAGGTAAAGTAGTAGGTGCTTACTGACCTTTTCCAGAGCATTCTGAATCTCTTCAATATGTTGACCTCACACTGAGCATCAGCTCTGACGTTCAGAGTTTTGTCAGTTGAATCTGTACATAGCTGGTTATTGGGCGCCCACGGTAACAATAACAATAACACTAGTGTGGAAATAGATTTATTTACATGCTTCAAAACCAGATATTCATGTCATGTGGAATATTTAGCTGAGAACATTGTGGTTTCAGGTACTTTTTTTTTTTTTTTTCTGGCAGAAGAAAATTCCCATATGCTGATGGATCTTCTTTGCTTTGATCCAGAGCAAAGTTTTTTCTGAAGTCAAAAATAAACTGTACAGTGACTTTACCAAATGTTAAAAACAAAACTTATGGCATTTGGTTAAGTAGGCTTTGGTTAAAATCATTAGCTTAATCTCAGTGTTACAGAACCACAGAAAAACAGAAAGTGAGTACAGTCTTATATTATCGGTAACGGCCTCAAAATACCAAAAGGCACAATGGAAAATGAATGATTTGCCATGAACTCCTGAGACAAAGCCATTTCAGCTTTTTCAGCGCAGAGCTGTAGAGGATACATGGCTGTACAGAAATTATCATCAGATAATCTATCGAAGACCCCATCTGACACCATCAAAAAAAGATCACGAATAATTATGTATTTTACCCCTTGGAAGCAGAATGACAATGTTCTAGGAAACCGGCATTTTTATCCAATGCTTCATCACTTGCATATAATGTTTTTTTGGATGAAGATAACAGCTGCTCTATCTATATAATAAATTCCATAGTAGAGAGAGCTTCAAAGGTCAAAGAAATCTGTATGCTCACTTATCCCCTGCCTGCCTGCCTGCTTATACACAAGCAAGACCAATGAACTTGGCAGAAAACAGTCAATCAAACAATCAGTCAAAAGTGAAAAAGAGCTAGAGCCAAAGCAAATCAACTCATTTAAACAAGAAAAAGGGGTCATTATTTGGCTACCATAACACTTTCATTAAAACTGAAAATAAGTAGTAAGTCAGGTAGAATAATTTGAAATTTGTCCACAAGGAGCAATGCTCTTCACAGATAAATCTCATAAAGTCACAGAAGGAAAAATTCAGAGAGTAAGTGTATTTAAATTATATTGGTTTTTGATGCTGGAAAAACATGATGTTTTGAGAGAAATACATGCTTTCTCAAGGGATATAGAAAGCTTGCATGACATTGAATACATTTGCTACTAGCTTTGATAGCATGCCAGACTTAGGGAATAAAATCTTTTATACTAGATCTTTCAATGAGTGTAAACTTGTACTTAAATGTGGAGATCCCTCAAAAACTTTCAACTAATAATTGTGGTTTGTGTTATATTGTAGGCAGTCTCAGATTGTAACAAAAATATTCACAACAAAGATATAAGGAATATTGCATTTGACTTATTATCTAATGAGGGTTAATATAATTAGAAATGCTGAGAAGCAGTCAGGCTTTTTGCTGTTTTTATTTCAATGTAACATGAAAGGGGGGAAAAAAGTGGATCCTTGAAAATTTTGTTTAATATATTCTGGTCAATAGGAAGAATTAATGTCTTCAGTAATAGAAAAGTGCTTGGGGCATGCCAGTATTTAGGATTTACAAAAAGGGATGGTCTGGCAAACACATTTGCAATCTTCCAGGCCTATTTCTGATGGCACGAAGACAGAGCAATCTGATCTGTTTATTCCAAGCTGGACTAATTGAAATAAAAAACATTTTGATATTACTAAGTGTAAAGCTACAGGTATAACAAAAATGAATTCAGAATCAGGAGAGGGAGATCACAAAATCAAAGATTCCATTGCAATGTTATAGCTAAAAAGCCAACACAGTCCTTTATTCTATTAATAGCTACAAGAGATGGAAGTAGCAGACAGTATTTTTACTTCTCTCTGACATTAAGATGTTAAGCATGGAGTTCTGCAGAGATTTTTGATGCTCTTGTTTTTAAAAAGATACACTGAAAAAATGAAAATAATGCAGAAGACCACCCCCTCAAAAATAGTCAAAGACTGAAGAAAAAACCTTATACGTATTTAAAGACCTTGAACAGTTCTACTTCTCAAAAAGTTGATAGGTCCATTAGTAGTTTACAATGTAGAGCTTTCACACAACCGTGATCTCGTAAGCTATTTAGCCACAATAACAATGACCAAAGCCACCACCACCACTGCCAATAATAATAATATTAATAACAATGATTTTAATAAAAAAAAAAAGTAGTAGTAGTATGTCTAGCAACAGTGTCTAAGCCCTGTGGGAGGGCAAACTCTGGGGCCACTTGCAGTCCTGGTCTCCTGACTGGGCAGATCTTTCCTGCCACTGGAAGGATCCTTTCTGTGCAGGGGAAACCTCTCACTTATTCACCTGTCTGTGATGAGGCCAGGCCGTGTCAAGCATGGAGCAGAAAGATGTTCTCAGGTAGTACAGTGACTGAAAGCAAGAGTAATTCAAAACAAATCGTAACAAAAAATATATGTTAATGAGGTGGACATATGTCCAAGTATAGCAGTGACTTTAGAAGACCAGGACTGAACACTCTTCTTCAGTATGTGCGTAGTCAAGTCCGAGTGGATGGGCTCAGTAATCATGGAGCATTCCTGTGGCTGCCTGCATTTGAACTGAGCAAGCTGCTTACATATGTATTCTAGATAATCTGATGATTGCTTGGACTCAAACACTATAAATTTATGCATGGATGTTAGTAAAGATATAATTAGGAAGAAACTGAATTGCAAAATATAGGTTGGCAACTAATCTGATCAATAGAACCTGCATTACAGATACAGGCAGATAAAATAGGAAATAAGACTAATTTCCTAGGTCTAAAATGTGTATATGTGAGAAAATGACCATTTTGAAAAGACAGAACACTTCGTATGCATGCAAAGTGAGGATAATTTTTAATTTTCACATTTACTTGTGTCACAGTTTTGTTTGTGACACACTAGCAATACACTTTAACACTTGCAGTAGCCAGCTGCGTTTAGATTGTGTATTGTATACAAATTTGTTTACTGTGCCAATCCATTGACATAGCTGTTTATAGATATATTTTCAGGCCTGTTTCATATAGTCTTACATTTCAATGCTAGACATGAATAGTTGGGTTACATCTAGACAAAATTGTTTTGTTTCTTTCTAAGCCCAGGTTCCTTGTAGCAACATCATCATTGACATAGGCTATATGAAAATCACCAGTCAAGTACAAATTATTCATCTAGGGTAGGATAAGAGTAAAAGTGTCACACGTAACTTCGGTTTCCCATCTATTTAGAGCCTAGAGAGGGAGAAATAGAAAAATCTAACATCTGACAATGTAAGTGCATAGCTTAATCATTAGTAGAAATATTCAGGTTTAGAGGGAGTGGTTTAATGAATCAGAACAGAACAGATTGAGAAGGGGAACCAGGGCTGTTACAAAGCATTTGTTGTGGTCAGATATTTCCCACTTCCACAATAAGTTGTGAAGTTTGCCACAAATAAATACATACTGATCTTGCTTGCTTTAATTTTGTAACCTTGAAACATTTTTTTAACACTGAGACAGAGTAGAATCTATACATAGGCTTTAACCCATGGAAGAAGAGTTATTTTGAACATGAAGAGAAACAAAACTACTTCTATTGTTTAGGGGTATTTTGGTATCAGCAGAAAGATGTATTCTTGCAGCTGTGCTCTGAGTACAATTTGAACAGTCTTGTGGCTAACTTGTTTGAAAAGACAACCAAACAGAAAAAAAAAAAAAAAGCCCTCTAGTGAGAGCAGTGATAAGCCAAGAAAATGCTCCAGAACAACCTGGTTTTTTTATAATACATGAGATAGATATAGATACAAATTTTCTTATGAAGCTCTGTTAGAACATGGCAAATGAGCCTTATAGTTCCTAAGTACAGCTAATTTTCTTCTTAAATTATTTCAAATCAAGTTGTCCACATTTCACCTCCCTAGTTCCGTGAACCACAGTGCCACAAATACTAAAGTCCAAGTATAGCTCAGAAACTGATGTACATCTTCTTTTGCTATATGTTTTTCCACTCCTTTTATACAAATTATGTCTCTTGCAGAGAAAGAAAGAAATTTCTCTTGAAAGATTTGTACCCTCAGCATACAGATTCAAGAGAGACTTGCTAGTTCTAACATGTTTACACCCATATCTGAACTGACACAAACTGCTGAACTCGTGAAGTCTTGCCATCATCAGCTTGCAGTTTGTCTACACTTTTGTCTCTGGGCTTAGTCTTGGGTCACACTGGTTTATATATGCATATTGTTAATTTGTTCATTTTTGCTATTTAAACAGCCAGAGGGCAGAGTGTTACCATTTTTCTGATGCATAAACATACAACCACAGACACCTTTCCCTAGCAGAGAACTGGAAAATGTACTACTCTTTTCTGACTCTTCCTTCCTAGCAGATGTTGTTTCTCCATATTTAGAAACCATTTGAAAGAAGAGAGAAATGCACATAAACAAGTAAGTGTCACATCAGTTTCCCTAGCAGTGGAGGCCTGGAAGAGGAGCAGCCAAAGCGGTCTCCATGTGAGATGCCACCACCCCATCTCAGAGCTGAATCCACCGACCAGTTGCTGCTTATTCAGAAGCAGTTTTCACCTTAGATTACAGCTTTTATAGGACACCAGTCTTTAACCTTTATTGCCTCTGGCCAAGTCTCAAAGATTTTTGTTCTGTTTCCTGTCATCTTTGACCTATCAATTTGGTTTGTTACAGCTTCATAAAAAGTATAGATAGCCCTCCAATCGCCCCTTTAGTTGCCATTCTGTTGCTCTTCCATCTTACTCTGGCCTGCTGGCTGCTTCTGCTGCAGTGGCTGCATCTGAGGAGGACTTTGTCCATCCAGCCTTTGATCCCAAGTACTGTATTCCTGAACTGAGTTCCAGAATCCAGCTCCTGTACTCTGTTGCCATCTGTGGCTGAGTCCAGCCTGGGGCCTTCCCCCCAGGAGCTGCTGCCCAGCTGGGGATGATGGTGAAGTGTGTGGGTTGGGAGGTGTTGGGGGAGTGTTTGGCTCGGTACCAATTTTGTCTATATTTGTACATATTCCATTTTTTTATTATTATTAGTGGTAATATTAAAGCTGCTTTCCTGTACTTTTCTTATCAATAAGTCTCTCTCCCTTATTCCCTTTCTCTTTCTGCTTTGGGGGTGGGGGAGGGGACTTTCCCTTTCAGGGTTAGGGGAGGGGGTTAATATGGAGCATCTGTTATAGTCCTGGGGGTGGCTCTGACCCCAAATGGTGGCAGAAAGGGCTCTTTAGAAAAATTTACATACGCAACAGAATTAAGCAAATAGTTTCTAAGTCCTGTCCCAAACAGACATTTGTGTTCATTCCAGCCAGCTCTACAGAAATATAACAGAAGACAGTCCCAATTAGGTTAATGCTGGCAGCAGAGATGACCGGATGCCTGAGAAACAAACACACCTTCTGTGGTTGTTAGGTGTCTCTCTGAACTCCCAAAGGTTTCAAATTTGAAAAGGTCTGCATAGGAGCAAACTCCACTACCAACAAAACTTAAAAGGTCAGCCACATCACAGCATGAGTCAAAATTAGCATGTCTTTCAGACTGCTTCTCAAAAGTGCATGCCAGTAAGTGAAGTAAATGTGAAGTCACGTGCCACTGTGGGAAAGAAGAATATTGCATCCTTTCAGAGGAGAAAAAATGTAAATGCTACCAATAAGGTTGAGCATGTTCATACCACTCAGCTTACTAAGGCCATTCCCAGATCCCGAACAACTTCAGCTAGTGGTAGTACTCTACTAGAGATAAATTGCCCAACACTATAGAGTAGGTATTTTTTTCCTTTTTTTCCCCTTTTCCTTTTCCCCCTTTCTTTCTTTCTGTTTTGCTTTGTCTTGCTTTCACTTTCATTTTTGTAAACAATTCTACCAAACAGGAATAAAGAATCTAGTGAAGTCCAAGAGAATGCATTTTCTGATTTATTTGAGTTATCTCCTGCTCACTGTTTTCCTTGCACCGGCGACAAGTTGTTTTCCCCTCCCTCTCTTTTGGCTGGTGTCACCATGGCATGACAACTTAAATTCAGTATGAGACTCTTGCTCTAGAAATCATCTTCTCAAGAAACTGCACTGAAATAGGAAATTCAGAAAGAGAGAATCTTAAGCACTGTCAGCAGAGATCAGAAATTACACCATCAAAATCCATATACTGAATGACAGTCAAATAAGAAACTGCATAATCAATTAAGCAAAAGAATTACTGAAATGATTAAGATAGATTATATAACTCTGTTGTATTTAGGATACGCTAGAACAGGAATCCTGCTTTAATATCAAAATACTTTTTCCTATAAAAGATTTACAGATGAAAACAATGAATACCAGCAGAGAATTCAGTTAGGTAAATGACAGTAGAAATACAGGAATCTTAGCAAAATTATGGTTGGTGTATTTTTCTTTACTTTCTTTCATTAACACTTCAAAAGGAAGGCTCTCACCTCTAGAAAAAAAAATGGACCACAAAACAGGATAAAAAGACATTTGTATTTGTGCCTGGCCTCCCTTTAAGAACTATAAGAATAGGGACACCACGAAGACCTGCTATATTTGAATTTCTCCAATGTAATTAAAATCCATTTAAAACAAATTTGCAGATGCAAAATCTTCATCTATACTTGACAGTAACATTTGTCTCTCCTCAGGATTCAATATTGTGTAAATCCTCCCATAAACCCAAAAGCTTTACAGTTCCCAATTGTATTTGAAAGGCAATTGCAGAGTCAAATAATTTGATCTAACTAGGAGTTACTTGGAAACAACAAATAAATCATAAACTTATTTTTATATCTCAGTTCGATGATTGTATCACTTTTTGCTTATGAAAGAATCATATGAAATCATTGTGATTTGTAAAATAATAAAAATAGATTACTGTACTACACATTACTCTCCTAGTAATTAGGAAAAATAGTTTTGGGGTTCTTTACTTAAACACTTCCATTATGTCTGAAATTCTTTGGATACAAAAGATTTTTTTTTTGTATGTACAGCTTTTGAAATAAATATTTTATCCAAAAGTTTGTTATATGCCTTCATTTGATAGAAGGTAGTTCAGTTTTTGTGGTAACTGATATTCATAAAAGATACCAGTTCCCATAGAAGATGCCCTTGCTGACACTTTCCAGTATGTCATTTGTTTATATTAATGTTATATTCATTACTTCTGTTGTAATTTTAAGTAAATAATTATTGCGTGAAGGGAAGGGGTTAGGTGGGGGTAAGGGAGAGAC
>NW_008626936.1:0-1264 GCF_000691845.1 Merops nubicus | reverse complement strand
AGTTTGGGTCAGGCAGAGCTCTTCTCACGGGACCCACCCCGAAGCACAGGCGCTCCATGTTTCCAATGAGATCTCTGATGGAAGAGTTTGTGGTTTTTTTAAGGCGGGAAAGGGGGTGGGGAAAGGAGAGTGGGAAAGGAGAAGGGGTAGGTGGGTAGGAGGAAGAGGCTGGGGCTTTTTAGTTGCTCCTGCCTCTCTTGAAACTCCTCTTTTCTTCTCGATTTCTAGCCTAAAGGTGAAGCGAGGTGACACAACTCGCTTAGGTCAGGCAGTTCTCTTTTGTTATTATGGAGAGCAGCAGCTGATGAGACGTAACATCAAACGCACTTTTTTTTTTCTCCTCTCTATAAGCTAACAAGGAACCAGGAGGCTCTTGTATAGGGACGCACACACAGAAATGACAGCTTCTCTTTTGCTTCTTTCTAGTGACTAAATGAAATCCGCTCTACACTTCCCTTCTGTGGCAGCCTGTCTGAATCTATTCGTCCGTCGTTCCCACCCCCCACCCCTGCTTTCTTACTGCAAGAAACTAAGGGCCCACCCTCGGTACCCATTGAGACGATGGAGGCAAAGGATGAAATATCCTGTCTTAGCGGGGTGCCAGATCCACGTCCTGTCCCCCCTCCTGAAACCTGTGTTAAAAACTGCAGAGTCTGTCTCTGTATAATAAGAAAGAAGAAGTCCATCGTGTTTGTTTAGAGTCATCTCCTAGGAGATGAAGCAGAGTTCAATGGGTCAGAGTCATCCTCAGGAGACTGAGTTGATCCTTCGTTACTCCTGAGTGGTTAAGAGTCCGCACATACTCACATCATTCTGTAGGTGTAACTCCTTCTTTATTACAAGAAAAAGTAACTCCTTCTTTTTTTACACAGGGGACACGGAGGTATATTGCATAGAAAAATTACAAAAAAAAATACATAATGTAATGCCTAAGTGGATATCCATGTCTAAAACTTATAAAGAAAAACCCAAAATAAACAATTTTAAATGTCATTTTACAAAGCTACAACCCAAAACCTATAAAATAAAGAAACTTGTGAATATACACATTCAAAACTTATAAAGAGATATACAACCAAGTCTGCTTTAAAAAGGTTATATCAAAAGAGAAAAAAAAACCCAACACTTAATTCACAGAACAGACTGGTGGGTGCAGTGTCTGGTGGATGCAGTGTCATAGTATCATAATCTCAGGTATGAAAATCCTGTCTCCCAGAGGTAGGAGACTTAATCATTGTTGATTACCTTTTCAGCCAGGTTCTTA